>NW_008581239.1:0-2874 GCF_000691845.1 Merops nubicus | reverse complement strand
ACTGGGGGTTGGCCTGCTTGAACCCCATGAGGTTCATGCGGGCCCACTTCTCAAGCTTGTCCAGGTCTGTCTGGATGATGTCGACGGTGAGCTGGGGATGGTCCTGCTGTGGTTGGAGGCTGGAGCAGATGCCCTCTGAGGTCCCTTCCAGCCAGTTCCTGGGACTGAGGTAGAGAGGTGCCTTCTGTAGCCAGTGGAGGAGGACGGGCATCTCCAGAGCGTGGTTCAGCCCGTCGCAGCGGTCGTGCTGAGAATAGACCAGGATCACCCCTTGGAGCTCTCGGCCACTTTCCACTGGCTGCACGGGGAGCTGGGATGATTAAATTTTAGCTGGCTAAAGATAGCTGGGAGCAGCTCACCCAGCCCAGGGACATTTCTCCAGGCTAAGGTTACCTCGGGGGCCATGCTCGGGTTACGGGGCAGCTGCCTCCAGGGTCCCCCGCCAGCCCCTTGGTGTTGGCTCCAAAACATCACCGCTGCTATGGCAGTCAAGCGAGGAGGAGATATCTCCAGAGCTTCACCTCGGGGCCATTCTCCTGGCACCTCTCCCTCCTCGGGCTGGCTGCATGCGGGGACGTGGAGCTGTTGGGGTTTGTGGCCTTCCCCACGAGCAGGAGGATCTTCCTTCTCCCTTTTGTATTTCTTCTCGTGCCTCTGCTTGAGGAGGGTCTCAGCTTGCTCCCAGTTTGAACCTGGACGTGTCCCCACCCTTCGTGGCAGGTGCCATTTTAATCAGCACCTTGGCATCTTTGGCCATTTCGGAGCCTGTTTTTTTGACTGAGTGTTCCCAGCAGCCTATTCTGGGCAGCTGAAATAGGGTGTCCCAGAGAGGACCTGTCGTTCATCAGGGGATTTGGACTGCCAGACCCCTCAGCAGCCTAAGAGGAGAGTTCATTTTCAAAGAAAAATGCCCCCCCAAATGTTGGCCTGGCTTTGCCTGAGGCTGCTTGAAATCCAATGATTTCAATGTCACGGGTGTTATTCCTGGCAGCAGCACCACGCTCGTTTCCTGGCATTTTTTGCAATTAGCAGGAGAAAGCTTTCACTTAATTTTTTTGCCTCTACCATCTCTGAAGAGAGACTCCATTGTTTCTGCCACTTTTGAGCCTGTGTGAAGATGTTCACTGCACCCCTCCCAGCTGCATCTCCTCCAGTGCCACGTCCGTGTCCATCCCATCATCTCTTTGCAGGGTTCTGCCACCCTGGCCCCTCTCTCCATATCTCAAGGATTGGCTCTGGGGAGACCTTATAGCGACCTTTCAGGACCTGAGAGGGGCCCACAAGAAAGCAGGGGAGGGACTGTTCACAAGGGTTTGGAGGGACAGGATGAGGGGCAATGGCTTTGAGCTAGAAAAGGGCAGATTCAGGTTAGATGTTAGGAAAAAGTTCTTCAGTCTGAGGGTGAGAGATCCCTGGAATAGGTTGCCCAGAGAGGTGGTGGAGGCCCCATCCCTGGGGACATTCAAGGTCAGGCTGGATGAAGCTCTGAGCAGCTTGATGTAGTTGGAGATGTCCCTGCTTGTGGCAGGGGGGTTGGACTAGATGAGCTTTGGAGGTTCCTTCCAGCCCAGAAATTCTATGATTCTATGATTCTGTGATTACAAGAGCTGGGTAACAGGAAGGATGAAGTTCCTTCACCAGCTTTCTGCTCAAAACCTCCCTTGAGACACCCTGCTCTCCATCCATTCCCACGCAGGTCCCGTGCCCAAGCTCCCCCAGGAGCCCTTGGCTCCGATGCCACGGGGAGGGGCTGCTGGGTGTGAGAAACGTGAGAGGGGAGGGCTAGGGTTACTGGTCAAACTGGAGTCCCAAAAATACCTCTGGGAAGGGGGAGAAGGGCAGGATGGTCCATTTGTTCGGGGAGTTGCTCAAGAGCGCGCTGGCTCCACCTGTTCCACAGGTGCCGGGGCTTTGTGCCTTTCTTAGCACATCTGCACTTCTCTTGGCAAAAGATATAATTAGTTCCATGGCGTCCCACGAGCTGCTGGGGAGGAGGGGAAGGGCAGCTCAATGCTCCATCTTTCCCATGGTTGGAGGTTCCAGAAAACGTTCCCATGGTTCTGGGATCCCGGGATGTCCACACACCTGCGGGAGGGAACGTCTGTGTGTTGGCACGCGCCCGGCCTGTTGGAGACTCCTGCATTCTGAATAGTGCCTGCTTGTAGGTGCACACGTGGCTTTGGTCAAAGGTTGGGAATCTGCTCCGTGGAGTATCGGAAAACATGGAGGGTGTCTGATGGCCACGGGGTTTGTCCCATGCTTGTGGCTTGTGAGGTGGTGCTGCCGTGCCCAGGCGTTTTCACTGAGGGTTTTAAGTGAACTGCTGCAGTCGGGCCTTGTCCCGTTGACTTTGCTTCCTGGGAAGGTTGAAGCCCACCTGCAGAAGGATTTTCTCTGAGGTAGTCGTTGGATGGGCTAAAACAATGGTTTAATTCGAGGAAATGGCTCTCGGCTCACGTGAAGGCACCGACAGGATGCACCAAACAAATAAATCCTTCGGCGTGGGTTATTCACGCGGCATTGGCAGCGGTAAACACGCAAACACGCCCGCACGATCTGTAAGCAACCACAGATAGGCCAGGGGAGGAGAAGGGCAGAGGGCTGGCAGCCTGCACGAGTCCCTCTTCCATCAAGTTTTGGCCTGTTGTTGGTTGATAAACCTGTTTGACCGAGCGCGCTCCCCGCTCCCGGGTGTGAGGGTGCTGCGAGACACCGGCCAGCAATTAATTACTGCAGGGCGGGGGCCAGATCTCGCTTTCTGAGGTTAAAATAGCCCTGCTCTTGCATGGCAGGGAGCGCCTCTGGGGGCCTGGATCTGGGCACCTGATCTGAGCCCTGACCACGAGGAGCTTGTGAAACCGCGTGGGCCACCCT
>NW_008581238.1:0-2241 GCF_000691845.1 Merops nubicus | reverse complement strand
AAGGTCCTGGTGGCCAACAAGACTTGAGTGACTGGCCAATTTCCTCCCACTCTCGCCTGGTGTCCCCTGGACCCCCTTCCGTGACCCTCATTGTCCCCTGCCCCCCTCCCCTTTTTCCCCCTGAATCCCCTTCACCACCACCCCTCACCTTGGGACCCCCAGTGTCCCTTTTGTCCTCTCCACACCCCCCAATGTCCCCTGGGGTGTGTGTTCCCCTCCAGGTTGTTCCCATGGGATGTCCCCAAGATGATGTGCCCAAGGTGACCCCATGACCCCACATGTCCCCTCCCACGACCCAGCGTGTTCCCAAGGTGATGCCATGTCCACCTCCCACCAGGGGTGCACGTGCGGTGTCTCCAAGGTGTCCCTGATGGGCTGAGGTGTCCACAAAGTGCCCCCCACTTCCCACGTCCTCCCTCCCAACTGAGGTGTACCCAATGGGATGGGACATCGTGGGTATGTCCCCATCTGCCACGAGGACAGGGTGTCCTGGGGTTGTCCCCAGTGGGTTGGGGTGTCCTGGTGGTGTCCCCATCCCTGTATCCCAATAGAAAGGGATATCCTGGGGGTGTCCCCACTGGGATGGAGAGTCCTGGTGGTGTCCCCATCCCTGTATCCCAATAGAAAGGGATATCCTGGGGGTGTCCCCACTGGGATGGAGAGTCCTGGTGGTGTCCCCATCCCTGTATCCCAATAGAAAGGGATATCCTGGGGGTGTCCCCACTGGGATGGAGAGTCCTGGTGGTGTCCCCATCCCTGTATCCCAATAGAAAGGGATATCCTGGGGGTGTCCCCACTGGGATGGAGAGTCCTGGTGGTGTCCCCATCCCTGTATCCCAATAGAAAGGGATATCCTGGGGGTGTCCCCACTGGGATGGAGAGTCCTGGTGGTGTCCCCATCCCTGTATCCCAATAGAAAGGGATATCCTGGGGGTGTCCCCAGTGGGTTGGGGTGTCCTGGTGGTGTCCCCATCCCTGTATCCCAATAGAAAGGGATATCCTGGGGGTGTCCCCACTGGGATGGAGAGTCCTGGTGGTGTCCCCATCCCTGTGTTCCCATATCCCAATGGGATGGGACCTCCTGGGGGTGTGCCCATCCCCACATCCCAATGGACAGGGACATCCTCGGGGTGTCCCCAGCGGGATGGGGTGTTGTCACGATCCACCTGTCGATTTGCAGTAAGTTTGGGCAGAAGTTCAACCCCCTTGCTTTCCAACACAGCTCAGATGATACTGGGTGGCTGGGCGCAGCTGAGCTGAGCTTCTGAGTGATGCCCAATTGGACAGGTTGCCGTGAGCGGGTTCTCACATATTCCCGGAGAACAGGATTAAGACTCAAATGGATTCAAGTGCTGAACCATTTATTTTATACTTAAAGTGTAAGGAATCATAGAATCCTAGAATATCTGGGCTGGAAGGGATCTCCAAAGGTCATCTAGCCCAACGCTCCTGCAATAAGCAGGGACATCTCCAACTAATTCAAGCTATTCAAAGCATCATGTAGCCTGGTCTTAAATGTTCTCAGGGATGGGGCCTCCACCACCTGTCTGGGCAACGTGTTCCAGGGGTCTGTCACCCTCATACTGAAGAACTTTTTCCTAATGTCTAACCTAAATCTGCCTTTTTCTAGCTTAAAGCCATTACCCCTCATCCTGTCACTCCAAACCTTTGTGAACAGTCCCTCCCCTGCTTTCTTGTAGGCCCCTCTCGGGTACTGGAAGGTCGCTATAAGGTCCCCCCGGATCCTCCTCTTCTCCAGACTGAACAGCCCCAGCTCCCTCAGCCTGTCCTCACAGCAGAGCTGCTCCAGCCCTCGCAGCATTTCTGTGGCTCTCCTCTGAACATGTTCCAGATCCCATGGATCCTTCTTGCGCTGGGGGCTCCAGAGCTGGACACAGGACTCCAGGTGAGGTCTCACCAGGGCAGAGTAGAGGGGCAGGATCACCTCTCTCCATCTGCTGGCCACGCTGCTTATGGGCCTTCTGGCCTGCCACTGCACATTGGTGGCTTGTGTCCAGCTTCTCATTTACTAGTACCCCCAATTCTTTCTCTAGTGGACTGCTTTCTAATGTGTCCTCTCCCAGCCTGTTCTGGTAATGTTGGTTGCCCCTCCCCAGGTGCAGGACCCTGCACTTGGTCTTGTTGAACCACATGAGGTTCACCTGAGCCCACCTTTCCAGACTGTCCAGATCCCTCTGGATGGCCTCTTGTCCTTCTGACATGTCAACTGCACCACCCAGC
>NW_008581237.1:59161-60224 GCF_000691845.1 Merops nubicus | reverse complement strand
CCCTGCCCCTGCCCCTGCCCGGCTGGGTGCGCCCAGCAGCGAGGTCACCCTGCCACAGCTCTCACCTGGAAGTGACTCCACTGCCTAAGCCAAGGTCTGATTTGGGAACAGTTTAGCAACAATTCACTTGTAAGTGGTTCAAGATTACCTGGAGCAGGAACCCTGGGAGACTTGTAATTCCCTGCCAGAGGGTGTTCACCATCCCTCTGCCAAAGGAAGCAAATGCTCACAGCAGACACTGAGAAGCAGCCAAAGCCCCAGACCCCACATGCTGTAGGTCAGCAGCATGTTGCCTCCTGTGCTGCAGCCTTGGGAATGGTTTTTTGGGAAGCTGACTCTTCTTGCAGAGAGCTTTGGACTCGAGCACATGGTGGACACAGCCAGGCATGTTTAATGACAGGGGGGTGGCTGGGTCCAGCTCCCAGGGATCTCCAGGAGTAGCATCTGGGGCTCAGTGAGGGCTGATAAAGGACAGCAGGTGGCTACTCAGTCACCCTCTGCCCACAGTAAGGGCAGAAACCTTAGTTTGACATCACTGGCTTAAAATCATTCTTAGAAATAGGTTATTTAATATGTTTTCTGAGAGCAACCCAATGACCTGCCAGGTTTCAGCTCCCAGGAGGGGAGTGGTTCTAACTCTATTGTCCCGAAAAATGTTTGTTTGTTTGTTTCAGAACAGAAGCATCCCAGGGACAGTATCCCCACGCAGGCTACATGCCATTCCTCAGCCAGGGAATGGCACCCACCACCAGTGCTATGTTTATGGCAATATATCGAAATAAATCCAAGGGCTAGGATTTGTCTGGAGAGCATTATCTCCTGCCCTGCAGAGCTTGGGTAGGACATTGCCTCCCTTCCCCTCCTTCAGCAAAACCCCTGCAGCCCCCACAGCTCCCAGGACTCCCTCCCCACCCCGCTGTGGTGAGCAGGACATGGGTTGTACTGGAACCAGGCACAACATCAGGCTAAACAGGGCAGAGCTGAGACGTGCTGGGAAGGAGTTAACTCCTCGCGGAATAAAGCTTCAACAGGGGCGGAATACTTGATCCTTGTACTGCTTTGG
>NW_008581237.1:55005-59130 GCF_000691845.1 Merops nubicus | reverse complement strand
ATTCCTGCTTCCTTGATGTCACTGAGCCACCTCTGATCTCCCCGAGTTGCAGGAGCGTGTTTCTGCTGACGTACTTTCCAACAGCTAAATATAGGGTGTGGGAACGAAGCCAAAGGCCCTGGAAGAGCTGCCTGGGTTTGTTCTCTCCGAGGACCAAGAGCAGCCTAACGTCACAGTCAACATCTAGAAAGTTGTGCAATTCTCACTGCTGCTTTTAAACTGTTCAGGCCCCGTGGTTTGGTGCTTTTAGAAGAGACTGATTATTTCTATGGTTGAAGTCTTCCCAGCTAGCACTTCCCCCCCTTGCTCTGCTGCCTGTGAAGGAGTCCCACAGATTCAGCAGAGTGTTCCCTGCACCTACAGGCACATGACACAATGGTCCACTTTTCATTTGGCTACACGTTTTCTACCTGAAGCTTTAAACTTCACAGGAAGCTTCAAAACAACAGCCTGTCCCTTGCCCTCAGCATCACAGTGCTATATATATATGTGTGTATATGTATACATATATATATTTACACACATTCTTTTTCTTTACCACGATCCCATGCCACAGGGAGCAAACACACCCAATGTTTTTCCACAAAAGGGGGCTTTACATCTGTAAAAGAACACAAAACCCTCCACCAAACCCCCCAAAACACAAAGATCCACGTGTGCTGAGCTGATAGACTTTAATCCACACTGGCATTTCATTTCTTCAGCTCCGAGCAGCTTTCCAGGGGCTGCAACAGGGTGCTGCAGGGAGAAGGATCCAACCATCCCTGCTGGTCCTGTCCAGGCACGCCTGTTCTCACAGGGCAGACACGTGGTGTCCAGCTCCCCGTGGTGGGAAAGGCAGGGGCAGGAAACTGAAGTTATAAATAGGGCTCAGTGACGAAAACAATTTCAGCTCCTGGTAAATTTTGAAACAGGGTCTTTTCTTACAGGAAAGACAATACAGTCCTGTGACTGTATGGGGTGATGCAGAGTCCCCCTGGGGCTGGCGGGCAGGGCCCTCCCCAGGGATGCTCACAGCCAAGCACAACATGCACCATCCAGGAAGGGGAGTGTTGGGAAGTGGCTGGTGGAATCATGGTATTTAGCTCTTGGTTTTAGCTGAACTTCCTGTCAGAGTGGAAGGACTAGACCTCTCTGATGTCGCAGATGCAGAGCTTTGCTTTCCACCCTGCAGCATGGCAACTGAGACAAAGCAGGGACCACAACTCCCAGGCTTGTGCCCAAGGTCAACGCAGCAGCCTTGTTGTACTTTTATGCATATCTACGTGGGCAAGAGGAAACTAAGCCACGTGCTATTCTGCTCAAACAAATTGCACTGAGTACAAACACTGCGAGAAGATATTTAATCTTGATTAAAAATATTCAAATCTTATCACTATACTCATGCTTCATCTCTGAAGTACCTCTCCTGTGCAGCAACAAGCTTCCTGACACTACTGATTAAAAGCCAGGTAGTAAGGAGAGATGAAACAATGACTGCAGCTCCCACCCAAAAACAGGCTTCAACTTTTCCAGATTCAAAAGCTGTGGATTTAGGCAATGCAGCTTGTTTTGTCCCAGGCTTCCCCCTCTGTGAAAAGCACTTTTCCACCTGAAAAGCCTGCTAGAAACAAATATTATTATTAAATACCTCACTCAGGCACTGCACTAACATAAAACACCGAGAACAGGCCACTAACAATTTCAAATCAATTTTATTTTCTTAAATCGGTGGTGTACATTTTAAAGCCAAAAAAAAAAAAAGTCACACAAAACACAAATAAAAAATGTTGACAAAGTATCAAGCATTACCTTATAAAGAACATCATCATACGCTCTCACAAACCTGAAGATACGTGTTTATTAGACTGAGGTTTCTTGAAATCTATTAGAGACGCTAGACACAAACGCTGCCACAGTAACAAAGCCATGACAAGAGCAGGTGGACTACACTAGCAACTTCAACAAGGGCTGGGGGTTGGTTTTTGGGGTGTTTTTTTCCTTTGTTTTTTTTTGTTTTTCTCCATACCTTATTGTCTACAAAGCAATAAATATTGTTTCACCAAAAAAGTTGGGTTTCACGCTACATGCAGTTAGATAAAAAAAGAAAGTCACCAAAGTGATGGCAAAATAAATCACTTGTCTGATTTTTCTCTTTTTTTTTTTTCCCCCTCCTCCAGATTTTGGAGAGGTTTTTTTGTGAGTTTTTTGTGTTTTTTTTTTTCTTTTTTAAATTCAAGCACAGTGGCTAAGTTTCAAGTATTGAGAGAAAACATATATACACGTTTGTGTTTGTGTGTGTATCTATGTACACCCACACACACCCACACACACACACCCTTGCATGTATATACACAAACACAGACATATATATTGGTTGTAGGTCTGTAAACCACGAATTTTTTTGGAGCAATATATACTTGTATACGTTGAATGTGGACAATTTGGATACATTCAAGTACTGAAGTCCAGCTGGAAGGTTAGTGCTGAGCTTGCCCCGGGCTCTGCTTCTCCTCAGGAGGCTCGGGGTACCCTCAGGGTTCCACGGGAGGGTTTGGGGTTTTGCAGGGCTCTGGGTTGCAGAGTCAGTCCTGGCTTAGTGCTCTCGTGCAGCCCTTGGCAGAACTGGCTGAAGCCTTTCCGAAGCAGTCTGGGGCTCCTCGGCGTGTCTGTCCACAGGCTGGGGGGGTTGGTTGGTTTTGTCTTTGTTGGTTTTTTATTTTTTTTTTTGTCTTTTCTCTTTTTTAATCTGTGTGTGTCCTTTTTTCCCCAGGCAAAAGCACAAACGGCCACAGAAGCAGCAGGCTGTGAACACAGGATGCAACAGCAGCCCAATACTGAAGCATTTCTGAGAGCTACATTTAAATACTTCCCTGGTCGGGGCAATTGGAAATATTTTTAAATTTCTTTATTGGCATTTCTGCTCTGTGATCAGAAACACCGACGTTGCCAAAGATGATGCCAGCTCCAAAGTCAATTTGCTCCTGAAACCCTTGTAAAGTATCACGTTGAACACGCCAATATTGAGAGGGGGAAAAAAAAGCAATGAGGACTTAACCACCCTGTGCAAAGTGTTTTTAGATCCCCAAAAACAAAGCCTGAGGTTTCGAGTTGCTTTCAAAGATACTTTTCTGCCCAGCACTACCAAAATACTGCCATGACTCTGATAAATTAAGACACACACCCGCAGGCAGACAGGAGGGCAGCCAGCTCTCCTCTCACACACGTGCTCACAGCATCCAAAGCCTCAGCCAAAAACTCAGCCACTCACACCCGCAGCCCCATTTGGCTACAGCGTCTCCTTAAAAGAAATGCTGAACATAAAACTCAACACTACAAGATCTCTTTATAAAAAAAAAAAAACAAAAAACAAAAGCAGCAAATAAAACTTCTTATAAAACAAATGCGTTTCCAATTTTAAGTGTGTAGGATCCTAACGCCTGTTCTTGAGCTCTTCAAAAGCATGGAGCTTTGTATCGACCGTCCTTAAAAGAACATATAAATAAAAAAATGCAAAACAAAACAAATGTTGAGACTGCCAGACGGCGAGTCAGCTTTGCCTGGTGTGGAGGAGGAACAGCACAGGCTCTGCAGTGCTTCTTGCCTCGCACTCACAAGATACAGTACAGTTAAATACGTACAGTTACACACAGACCATATCTATATATCAATATATATTCACCCTCAGGAATACATATTAATATATGCACACACGTAGTGCAATAAAACCACCAGGAAGCGAGGAAAGGAATAAAAAGAACAGCATTCCTAACAGTCGTGATGTTCCTGGGTTGTTGTGTGATGCAAAGTCAACTTCTCCAAGTTCCCATAGTGTGTAAAGTGCTCCTTTGATTCACAAAGCTAGTGTTTGCAGTTCGGGGTGGGGTGAGGGCTCCGGGAAAGGGGCCGTGGAGCCCACAGCTGAAAGCAGGACAGCCTTAGTGCTTCCTCCTGGGAGGTGTGTGCTGCCAGCCGGGGCTCCTTCACCTTCATCCCGCCGAGCCTGGGCACCGGGGTGGGAAGGGATTCCTTTTCCAAGCACTTCTGTCCCCCTCCTGCTTCCCCGCGTCCCTCTCCCAGGCAGGCAGGGGCAGTCCAGGCCGCAGGCACGGGAGATGCCAAGGGCCCCAGCAGCAGCAGCAGCAG
>NW_008581237.1:7791-54974 GCF_000691845.1 Merops nubicus | reverse complement strand
CCCGCCGGGCTGCTCGGGGGGAGCGGGGAGCCACAGCGGCGAGGCCCGGGCCAGAGGCAGCAGGGCCCCTCCTCTCTGCCACCTGGGAAGCACTCCAAGGCATGAAACTGCCCGAGATGGGACAAGGGAGCAAAGGAGGGGAGCCTCGGGGTGCCAGGCTCTCAGCTGGGGCAGGGGAAAGTACAGGAACTGGCCTTGGTTTCTGAACGACACCCTCCAGCTTTAACTGAAGCCAGCAGTTTCGGCACATCCATTGCCTGCAATGGACACAGCACTGGAATACCCTGTTCTTAAGCACGAGGGCCAGGCAGAGGTCTCATCCTTCAAAGTGCTGGGACGAAGCAGCAGACTTCTGTCCTTCGTCCCCTCTGCCCACGAGGGACACCCTTCCCCACGGGCCACCTCTTCGCCCAGGCCTTCGGGCAGGGTTTGTGCTTGCTGCAGTCACACATCCCCGCAGAGGAATCCCAGCCTGTGAGACAACTTCCCAAAACGTCCAAGTACAAACCAGGGAGCAGTCTGTCCTCGGGGTGTCCTGCTGCCAGCATCGCTTCCACCACAGCAGCAGGCCGTTGGAAACAAAGTGACCAGCTGGGGCGAGGGGTGTGAGGAGGAAGGACAGCAAAGTCAGGCACAGAACCCCGACAGCAGAGCTGACAGCCTGCGCTCGATGCACAGCTTACCTGGGAGACAAAAAAAAACCAAAAGAAATCAATTTCTCATCTACCTGGCAATACAAAAGAGTATTGAAGCATGCTGGAGACTGGAAAGAACAAAGGCAGAACTTCAGCAAATCTAAGCAGCCCTTTGAGAGTCATTACCGGGCACTGATTTAGACTAGATAAGGACCTGGCTGCAAACACCCTGCTGGGAAGGGACAGGTTGAAGGGTTGAGTAATTGGAGACCCAACAACAAAAGCCTGGAGGCAGCAGCCCTGACAGAGGTATCAAGATGTTACAAAGAACCACCATCCACTGGGAACAATTTATTCACTTTTAGTTACTGGCGTGGCTTTTGCCAGCAGGCAAGATGGCTCAGGGTCTCCAGTGCCACTTGTCAGGGCTTACAACTGAGAGACTCAGCCCAGCCCAGCATGGTCAGTGCCAGATTCCCATTGTCTGAGCCTAAAACTCTCTCAAAAGTTAAATGCATAGTGGAATTTCATTCTTCTCACAGGAAGACTTTTGTATTTCTGTGTTTGTTGTTTTACTTTTCAGAAATAAGTGATCACATACATGAGATCCAAACCAAAATGGATACCCACTACAGCCTGCCTTCCAGTCTAAACCCACTCTCCTTCAGCCTCTTGGCAACCTCTGCCCAGCAGCCACTGCAGTTCCACGTTCCCTGGGCCATCAGAGGGATGGTTCCTGCTGGAAACCAAACCCAGGCCCCTGCTGCTGCCAAGCCACTTCCTTCAAGTTCTTTCACACATCAAAAGCTCCAACAAAGGCCTGGCAATCGCTCTGCATGGGAAGCTCTCAAAATATGACTCAGAACAAGGACCTGCACTCCTAACAGTTTTCCCACTGGGAAAGGAGGGCAGGCTATGAGGAGCTGTTACAAGGTAAGAGATCTCTGCTATGTTCCCCAAGATAGAGCCAAAGGAATAGAGGCTGCTGGGTGCTGACATTTCTGATCCATGCAGCTAAGAAAACACATACTGTACACTGGGGGAAAAAATAAAAGTCACCCAACACTCACATTTATTGATGTTTTCTATGTCCCCCTGTTCAGTGATGATGTTCAGGAGCCCCTCCATCAGCAGCAGAGCCTTGTGGTACCTCTGTGCACAGTCCTCTCTGTGGTGGAACATCTCATCCAGGGCTGCAGACTGCACCTGCAGGCAACCAGCCGGTGCCAGGAGGTTACTCCCAGCCCAGACCCAGCTTTCCCAGCATGGTCCCAGCTGTGTGAACACCTCCCTCACCCAGCCTCCAGAGGCTGCACACAGCGTCTGAGCCTCCGTGCCAACCCCCCTCCCAGGTGCTCCCTGGTTATTACCATTTGCACGGCGTAGCTGAAGATGAGCTTCTCTGCAGTGATGCTGTTGATCCGATCCATGAGTTTCTGTTTGTCCAGAAAGAACCTCTGGAGCCTCATGTTGAGGCAGTGGCAGGATGATACACTGGATTTGTAAAGCTCGTTCAGCTTCTTCACCACTGCAGAAGATGACAGAAATGCTTTAGGCACTACTTTCAGTTCTCCCTGTGCCTCCCCATCTCTACGCACAGGACCCCAAATGAGCAACTCCAAGAAATAGGGCTATGTTAAAGCCAAAAGACTGGCAGGAAAGTGCTTGTTGCACCACCAGGTTCTTTGTCCTTTCCTCTGTCACCTTCACCGGCTGCCGTAAGCACGTGGCGAAGCCTACACATGTGCCTGGTTCACCTGAGGCCAGCTCTATTTTTGTTCCCTTCAGCTGCCACAAGGCACAGAGCAGCCTGGGCCACGCCAGAAGTCTCACACACCAGCAGACGTGCCAGGTACAAAGCTTCTGCCACTTGCTGGGTGCTGACGTGCCGTGAAGAAGGACGTGACACGCTTGTGGTACCTGCTGGAGCTGGGTGTGGGTGAGCAGCACTGACTAAGCAAGGGAACCTCTCTTGGGACAGTGCTGTCCCAGAAAGAAAAGCCACCTTCCTTCCTGAACCACAGCACCCGCCGGGAGGTTATGGGACACAGAATCAGGAGTCAAATATGATTCTCAGGGATTAAATAACAATCCAAACCAGTGAGTGGCACCACGGGCTTGAGCCTGCCTGGCTGCGTGGCAGGGTCTGCACAAAGTACTGAGTACAAACTCCCACCCACATCTGGTGTGTGTTAACTGCTGCCACACATTTGGAAGTCCCCACGCTGCATGATGTGCTCCTGGGGGAGGCAAATTAATCCATAGCATGAAGCAGCCTCTCTCAGCTATGATGCAGAGGGGCAACCTCACAGGACAGCCAGGCACTGTGAGTAAATCCAGCCCTCCCAGGCAGAGGTACAAGAGCAGAGAGCCCAAGAAGACACAGCCCCATGGAAGACAGGCTGGGGTAACTCTTCACTAGAGAAAGGACTGAGGCACAAACCCACAACCCTATCAGGGTCCGACTCTCAGATCACCCTTCTGCAGAAGGAATTTGAGGGAGTGGGAACCCTGAAACTCATGGGTCACAGCAGGAGGGTGAAATGGAAAAACTCCATGAGAAAAGAGTCAAGGGAGACTACTTAAAAACAAACAAAAAAAAAACCCCACACAAACACAGCAATATCCTCAAAGTATCATTTGAGCTGTGCCCAAATTATCCAGAAAAAAGAGGACGGCTGTGGGTTAGGACCCTGCCTGGCACACACTGCCCAAGGACACTCCAGGGCAGTGTGCTGTCACGTTTCCCTGCTTTTTCCAGATACATGGGACACAAGTACCTTGGAAACCCTCTTGTCCTCACTGTGCTCTGACAAAGCTCAAGGGAGCAGCATTTTGTGGGGAGAGAAACAAGACAAGATAGCTTTGCCCAGTTCCCACACACTGAAGGATGAGTGACATTATGAATCCAGAAGTTGCAATCTGCCCTACAAAGAGATGCCTTTATTTGGGTTATGGCAACTTTCCTGTTAGCCTGACCTTGTGGAAAATGTGTAGTTAAACCTGAGGATCTTGCTCCATAGTGCTTGCTACAACATATGTGCACTCACTCTAACTTCTGTCTCCTGTTTACATCCCATCCCAAGGCAGCACAAGTACTTTCAAAGACTAAGCTCTTGGGGATGGCAGCTGGTGGCTCAAGTACTTCAAGTCCTTTAGAAAACTCTCTCAGTACTATTACAATGGTAGATTTTAAGATGATATTTTTTCTAATCACTGAATCACAGCCAGCTTCCATCACAAGCCAGCCAGTAACACTAGCAAAGAAGTGACTCTGGCATTACCAGTATTTTACTTCCTGTGTTTTTGTTTCACTTGAAAAATCATCCTGCCAAGTCACGTCTTCATCTGCCAGGCCAGCACTTCCTAGGACATGCACTGTGTAATTAAGTTGGGACTTATGTCAAGTACAAATAAGCACCTAAGATAGAGATGCACAAGGGATCAGATAAGAGACGTTCCCCTCTCACTAATCAGTGCTGAAGATTCTCACAGGGGTATGGCAGGAGCTTTGAGACAAAGTCAATGTGAAGAGAAAACACTCCCCTCAGAGTGCATTCAAAAGACCTGGCCGTGCAAGGGGACAGTAAGAAATAAGCCCCTGGGTGTACCCAGTGGGGGAGATCACACTCACTCAGCCCCCTCCATCCCCCCTGCAACACTTTTAATGCTTCCATTCTGAAGGAGCCCTTTGCACCAGGTGCCCAGCAGCTCCTTACCTTGCTTGACAGTGGAGGAGAGGCACAGCTTGCCAGCTTTGATCTGCTCTATGGCCATCTGCAGCCCCGAGGACAGCAGCTCTGCTACCTTCAGGTACAGCACCAGCTGCTCTGCGTAGCTGCAAAGAGAGCACAGGGCTGTGGGACTCCACGGACGGGCAGCACCCGCGTCCCGAGGGACCCGCGTGGAGAGGGGGTGACGGGGCAGCTGGGCAGCTCCCTGCTGGGCCCTTACCTCCACTCCCTGCTGAGGAGGCTGATCTGGTCGGCCACCACGCTCTCCTGGAGCTGGTACTCGGCTGCCCCCGAGGTGCCCATCTCGCTGGAGCTGCCCTTCAGGGCGGCGATCTCCAGCACGTAGTGCACGAAGGCCAGCGTGAAGCGCAGGCTGCGCAGGATGTCCGTGTGCTCCTGCTGTGGGAGGGAGGCCGGGGGGGGTTACGGGGGGAAAGCTGCCAGGCCACGGAGGGCTGCTCCCCTGGAGCTGTGCCAGAGACCCAGCCCAGCTTCCAGAGCTAACAGCAGGGCCCCAACACCCCCAACACGTCTGCTTTGGGCAGGGGCAGCCAAACTCAGCCTGGAGCCCACGCCGCACCAGTTCCTCCTCCATGGTAGCACCTTGGAGAAGCTGGTGAGACTTGCTCCAAAATTACAAGCCCCCTTCCCAAGGAGGGTTCCCAGCTCTGTGAGACTCCTTCAGAAGTCAGCCAGGAAGGGGGAGGGACCATCTGCAGCGTGGGCCCTGCTCTGGTCCCCACCACAGCAATGCTGAGACAAAACTGAAAGCTTATGTGGACTTCAGAGTGGCAACCTACTACACCACAGAAAACTGCAAACACAGTGTGTCCCACCCTACAGCCCAGCCCTCACTTAGCCCTTGGTCTTTGTGTCTTCTCAGTTCAGTGCAGTGAGCCCCAAGTGAGGTCCTCTGAAGGGACAGCAAGGACCACCTTTTATCTGCAACTCTGCTGCTTAGTGAGTGGCACACACTCTAAGCACTACGCTGATTTCAAAGCAATTTTTCCTCTGCTATTACAGATCAAAGGGCATTATCCCATTTCTGGGAAGCTGCATTGCTTAAGTCACTGAAAACATTTTTGGGAAGTTAGCATCTGTGGCAAAACTGAATGCTTGTGGGCCCTTGAAAATGAATGGCTGCCTGGATCAGATGCAGATCCATCATTTGTACTCTGCAGAGAAGCAGCCAACCTGCTTATTCTTCAAATATTCAGTGGCTCATTTCTCTCCAGGGGGGCTGGTAAGGATGTTTCCTACATTAATTTATCCCAAAATCCCACACTCAAGCCCTGCAAGCTTTTGTTTTTCATTGGCTCAGGCACGTGGCTGCTAAGGCAGCTCTGGCTATCTGAAATAGGAATCTCTCCTCCCACTGTCTTGCTACCTGGACAGTCCAGTAAGGTAAGGAAGTGTTATCTCCATCTTCCTCTATTTTATTTAAAAGCAGAGGAGGAACTCAGAGACTGAGTAACTGCCAAGTCATACATGAAGTTTGTGGCAGAGCAGGAAATTGTTGACATCTTGCAAGTCTCAGCCTGGTATCTCTAACCACTGCAGAGTTCTTCCTCTGCTTATACACTCAGCTTCTATTCATTATGCTGGCCTCACAAGAGTCTCCCTTTCTGCAGCTATCTCTGTATTGTGCTTTTAAAGCACTGCAAAAGAAATTAAAACCTAGCCTTCAATTTGCCTTGTCTGCATCTAAAAAAAACACTCTTACAAAAGATGGAAGAACCACCCATCTCAAGGCAACAGGTTTGCTCAAGACAAACAAAGGTGATTAAAGAGTAAGCACCTGAAAGTACCAACAGAAATCAAACAATCTGCCAGGTTTGCATTCTGGCCAACTCCACGGAGCACAAAGAGGTCTCAAAATGTGCTGTAAAGGTTCTGTGACCTGCAAATGGATTACTGTGCTCAGCAGAAATGACAACCAAACCCAAATGACTCATTACAGACACAGAAGCTGAGCTGAGTGCTATTAAGATACACCCTCAGGAGACTTCTCTTCAGACCCCTGCTCACCCTGTGGTGACAGCTGGCAGGACCCCATACTTCTGAGATCTCACACAGGTAGGATGCTCAGTCCAACTCTCTACTATTTCAATCACATCAATGCTCAAAGTCCTTGCCCTGTAGCTCTACAGGTAGTTAAGCAACCAAATGCAATTCAGTGCAAAACTGACCCAAAAATGGAGATAAATTCTGAAGTAGAAGAGCAAACCCACATCCTTAAAACAACATATGCAGATCTCTGTAGGTACCTAGGTGGTTTTAGCAACACCAGCAAAACTGAGAGACAAAGAGCCTTCCTCTGTCCCCAACAGCCCTCAGAGGCATCACAGACAGAGCTGAAACCACGACTGAACCTGCCTCCCACCTCTACTGCAAACAGGCAGCCTGACCTACACTGCAAATATAGTTCAGCTCCAGAAGCATTTGCTCTGCTCCACCTGCCTTCAGCCCCTGCAGAGAAGGGAAGCCTGGCAGCCTTTCAGCTCAACAACCTGGTTCAGCCCTTCTGGTGCAGGACATAGTGTCCCCTCGCCTCCATCAGCAGCACAAGTGCCAGGTTTATTTTCCTGCAGCTCCTTCCAGCAGAGCTGTGTCACTGCCCGACGACCACTAAGTGACTAATGCTCTCAAGGCAGCTATTGCTAAGGCTGAGCCTTTTGAGAGGGAAAAGGCCCAAAGTACCCAGGTTTTCTTCAGAAACTCTTAATATAGAATGCATCAGGTAATTGATGTTTCCAACCTGCAATTACAGCTTGGTAGCAGGCTCAAAAGTCACTGTGACCAATATGCCCTGGGCTTTCTGAGCACTGCATTGGCCTGGATCTCTTGAAACCACTTTGCCCCATCTTTGGAAGCAGCTCCCTTGGCTGCAAACGTGGAGTCACCTGACCTCTGGCTTTGCTTCACTTTTATTCCCCTGTCCTTTGCCTCTAACAGGTCCCTGGGATATACCCAGAGATATACCCACCTCCATGAGTGTCTCTTCGGGCAGCTCTGGTGCCTCAAAGGTCACAGCACCCTCCAGGTTGGCGGTGATGGGGTCAGCGAAAGCGTAGCGGAGACTCGGGGGCCCTTCCGCAGCCTCCCCACCAGCTCCCATGGCCAAGTGCCTGCCCGTGAATGAGCCTCCAGAACTGAGGGAGCTGGAAGACCCCACTGAGAAAAAAACAACAGGCAAAGGAATTAGTATCTTCAGCAATTCCTCACCCGGCAGAGGGGACGACCCTGTAGGATCCAGGATCCTGAGTCTGATAGGAGCCAGAAACAGGTATTTTGGAGGAAGATGAAAGGACTTGATGCAGAATAACCACTGCCCCAACATAAGCTCCTTAACAACTCAGGTAGACCAGCTTACAAGTTCAAGCAGCTTTAATGCACCTTCCAGAATGTCTGTCGTTTATGGAGACAATTCAGAACTCCTCTTTTTGTCCACACCCTTTCTGAATCCTGCCACAGTATCTTGGGCTGATTTTTACCACACAACTTCCCCATCCATGGACCAGCATGGTTGGAAGCCTGGTTCCTCAGCTTTTACACTACCACTGAATGGGCACCTCTGGTAAGTGAGGGTTTTATCATGGTTTGAAAACATCAGCTACTTGCATGCAGGCCAGGAGAGCTTTCCATTACATGTCCTGCACTTCAGCTTCCCCCCCTGACAAAGAGGAAGCTGGGCACAGAGTGACTTCAGCTGAGCCACGACCCTAACCTCAGGACTCAGGAGAGCCTGTAGGTATGGTGTCCACCAGACAACTCCCTCACCATCATTTTTTCCCCCTTCTTGACCCTGGATCCACTCTAAGAGCACATTACATATGAAAGATGGACACTTCAAAAAGGAGTTTCTGTCTCAGGATATTCTTAATACATTCACCACTTCCAGAGAGCTTCCTATCCCCTGACACACTGCTACAGAGGGTTAGGTTCTGTCTGATGGGGGGGATGGCAATACAAGCTACAATACTCTGCTCATTCTACCAAGGTGATACTCTCCACAGAGATCCTTTGGAGGGAGATGTTTCTCTTCCACTCACAAATTTAATTTGCTACCCTACCCTGCTTTCAAAAGGCTCAGCAATATAATAATGCACCACTGATCTGCAGAGGCACAGTCTCCTCTCCTGCCAACGTTCTCTCCCTGTTGGCAGCTACGCTTCGAAGCAGATCATCAAAGGCTGGTAGAGTATTACCAGATCTTTCAGAGAGAGGAAAGGACCAACAATAATCACAAGCTGGATACTCTGTACAGGCTGTTTGCAGAAATTGTTATGATGACTCATGAATAGGCCTTTATATCTGCCAAATGATCTTACTCATGGCTTGTCCAAGCACTTGGGGTGCAGGGTCTCAAATTGCAAAGCACCCTTTTCACCATTAACTTTGAGTATCCACTATAGCAGAAGGAGTTACTGCACAGACCTACCACACAGGGCTTGTCAAGCACTACTGCTGTGGCCGCCTTGACCTTACGCTGGGTATGTGCTGCAGGTTCACTTTCAACAGCCCTCTCTTCCAGGCATCCCATCCTAGATCCTGGCTGTCCAGCAGACCCTAAAGCATCCAAATATCAACTCACTAAAAACTGGTGCTTGGATCTGCTTCCAAATTTCTATTATCCTTGCAAAAACCACACAGAAAGTCTGAACTCTCTATCCATAACATTTCAGCAGTCAGTAGAGGCTGTAGCCAGGAGAGTAACCCTGTTGTGCTACAGACCTGTCAGACACTTTGTAAGTCTCTGCCCTACAGAGCTTACCCTCTAAACAGACAAGACAAAGGATTCTGGTCCCAACTTTCCATACAATAAGGATGTGAGTGGTTTTAGTCATGAAGGAAATGCAAGCTATACCCAGGAACTGAGCCCACGTGTCCCTCCGTCCAAGTCAAGCAGCTTACTCGCAGTTACATCCAAACCTTCCCCATGGTAATTAAGAACAACAGAGTTGACTACACTCAGAGGAGGAAGAGCCAAGACGAGAACCCAAACAAGCCAAAAATGCCAATAAAAGTGTCCAAATATTTTCTTAAGTGGAACACAGACTCCAGCTCCCAGCCACACTACCCCAAAAGGGCCAGTTACCACAGCCTCAACGGCTGGCTGACAAGGCCAGAGCACTGGCATCTTAAAAGAAGTATCTGTGAAGCAGGAGTGCATTGCCTCATTTCCTACTTCAGCAGCTCAGAGCAGAAGTAACACCACCAGTCATTTTGCACACAGAGCCATCCCAGCCCTTTCCTAACAGTACTCGTGCACTGACGTTGTTGGGCTCGGATGGGCACAGTCATCTTTTACAGCTCACCCAAAACCCACAGGGAAAACAGGCAGACCACCACAATCTTTACACCTGTGGACCTATCAGCAACAGTGGGTCTACAAACAGCTGCAGCGTTCCTCTTGAAGCAAAGGGCAGTGAAGTAAAAGAAGAGTTTGCCTGTCTCTTCCAGTGCTGAAAACCACTGCCTGGATTTGCACTGCACTTGTGCCAGTGCAAACAGCTATTGGCAATAACTGGGATTGGCAGGAGCCAGCAGGAGAACCTCAAATGCATTTAGAGGAGCTGAGCTCTACAGACTGTGCTCAGGGCAGCCCTGTGCCACCACCGGTGCTCAGCAGCAAGGAATCCAACACATCGCTCTGCCCCGAGGCATTCCCAGTGGAACAGGCAGGTAGGTATCAGCCCTTTACCTGAAAACATCCTGGTCCTCGTGGTCTGTGGGGGGGTTGTTCCACTGGGAGGGGATCCGACAGTAAAAATCACTGGGGTTGGGCTGGCAGAGCCCCCAGCCCGGGCACCAGAGTGCAGGGTCCCTCCGTAAGCACCTGAGGGAGCTGGGGAGACAGTTGAAAGGTGCAGACTGGCATTACAGGAAAGTTACTCAGAGCATGGTGTGCCTCACCCAGCGGTTTTAGGTTCCTGCAGACTCTCCTGGGAGACAGTGGTTACCAGCACAGGCCAGTGCTCCTTTGGAGGCACCCTCCGAGAACACAAGTGGGCCAGGCTGGCACAGCCTACAGGACATGAGCCTGGGCAGCTTTGCTGCAGCTGTCCTCCCCTCCTCACTACCCAACCTGCAAGCCCAGGAAGACCCACCCTTGCGGAGCCATTCATATCTGAGATGCCTGGCACAAAGTCCCCACTTCCACATTGTTATCACATTCAGAAGGGACCAAAAGAGGAAGCCCTGCCTACAGAAATCACACTGCTAGCCAGCAGTTACACAGCACGCGTAGCCCAGACCTCCGAGCACTCCACAAAAGAAAGCAAACACTCCTCACACGTCAGGCACCTCCTCTGCCAAAAGCCATGAGAAAAGCACCCTCCTGTTTGCAGGAGGCATGTAGGCAGACTGCTCTCCCCAGCCCAGGACCTCCTGCCAGAGGCACCTACCTGCGATCTCCATCGGCTTCTCGTTGTTCAGGCTGTCGTTGCTGCCAGCTTCCGAGATCTGTGCCCCAAAGGCTGCCTTCAGAAGCAGGTCAGTGAGCCTGCCTGTGCTCAGAGACCTAAAAAGGGGACACACAACACCATGCAGAAGGGCATCAGGTGCAAGGTTTCAGCTAACTTCCACTCCAGTTTGGGTCAATCCTGCTCCACAATCACTTAATACCACACAGCAAACTGTCTGCAGCTGAAATAATCACTCTTTCTTCAATGGAGCATCTGAAGATCCTCCTGCTACTTGTAGAAAACCCACAGCTACTGTGACTACCTGAAGTAATGCAGGTATTGGCTACAGCATTATCACAACACAATTTTTCTTTGATGGAAGATAAATTTATATTGGAGGCCATGGTCTGTCCCTGTGGAGGAAGACCTCAAAAATCTGCATTATAGCTGCTTGCAATCCAACCGTGCTCGCAGGTAACTACAGGATGTTTAGAGATACTACACTACAACTGCAGTGTTATCTGGGGTTTGAAATTTGCCCCATCTGTCCTGTATGAGGGAAGGAAGCACCACTGTATAAAGGTGATCAAAGCTCACCTGCCCTTGATCTCTTCCACAGGCCTCAATCCCAAGCCAGTTTGCTGGCAGTGGAAATGACCCATCTCCTTCAGATCTGGCAAGGTCCTGTTCCGTGTCGGAGTCATCATGACCCCCTGATGGGCCAAGAGGGTGAGGAGATTCTGGGAACTTGGGGTTTTGGGAAACTCAAATGGAGACACGGCCTAAGAATGGAACAAAGATGTATCTTTAAACCGAAGGAGGAAGGCTCCCCTCACCCCCTCATTTATCAAAATTAAATTGTACACTTAACAACATGCCTGAGATAAAGAGGTAGGAAGTGCCACCCCAGGCAGTTACTTGTCCCCAATCCCAGAAAGACTACAATGAAAGGACAACAAACTGTGCTGAAAATCCCCTAAATAACCCAAAAGATGGAGCCTTGAGAAACCCCAAAAGCAGCCTCCCTGAGGTACCTTTGTAGGGGAGCCCACGATAGTTGGCAACGGGCTCCTCTGCATGAACTCGGAGAGCTTTGGGGAGGACCGGAGCTGCCGGCAGTGCTGCAAGCCGTGGATCTGCAGGGGCTGGCTGCCCGGGCTGGGACCCACGTGGGCCACGAGAGGGTCAGAGTGCTGCTTGGTTATCTTCTGCCTGCAGGAGTGCAGGTCCGACAGGTTGGGAGCACTGTGGAGCCGGGAGCCCATCCCTCGAGGAGAGTGTTCGGGTGCCGAGGAACCTGGAGGGCCCAAACACAGCGACCAGACACATCACCTGCTGGTTCTAACACAAAAAGCCAGCCTGACCCCACCACCCACCCCTCAAGCATCTACACATCCAAACCTTCCGTGGATGGCTAGGGATGGCACTCTAGCAGTGCCCCAGAACTGCCACGCCTGACTGGGTTTTGGGTCTACAGGAGGAAGAGATATGAACAATGAGGAAATAAAAGTGTAGCTTCTCTTCTTCACTGCAGCCCTTACAGAGAAAGGGACCCTGACTAGAACTGCCACGCCTGACTGGGTTTTGGCTCTACAGAAGGAAGAGAGATGAACAACGGGGAAATAAAAGTGTAGCTTCTCTCCTTCACACTGCAGCCCTGACAGTCAAAGCCCAGCAGCAAGGAAATCACACATCCAGCAGGCCACTGGGCAGAGGGGGTGGTGTTGGGGGTTTCATGATGCTTTTTCACCATTCAATCCATTGACTTCAAAGTCCCAAATCTGAGTTTTTATGACCCAGGGTCTGTCAGTACTGCGAGGCATTGGCTGGTGGGATGTGAATGGATCAACCCCAGCTCCTACCAGCACACAGAAATCCTGGCTGGCCGAGCATCAAAAGAAGCTGCTGAAGGAACACACCCAACCTTGCAGGCCCTGGCACTATGGTTCTTATCCACAGGAATAGCACAGGAAGGTAAGGACCAACGCACCAGCGACAGGAATCCGGCTTCTCACTTCTGCTCCAAGAGAAGAGGGGATAACAGTCTGGCTGGGCTGCTCTGGGATTGTTCCAACTTTGAGGCAACACAATAAAAAAGTTTATTCAGTATTAAGTTTCCATGGGCAGTAACAGCACTATGCAGCACCTGCTTTACAGAAAGGTGCCAGTTATCTCTGCCACCTTCTCAGCCCCAGCTGCGTAGCGAAAAGGTCAACTCCTGTAAAAGGAGGAAAAAACCTCTCTCTTGTATTGGTTTAGCAAGTTTTAGTCTGACTTTGGAGTGATACTAATTCATAGGAATAGAACATTAATATTCTGCATTTCCCCACCAGCAGAGACTAATAAATACAGGATTTCAGACACCAGGGATACAGAACAGCTAGTTACATCTGAGTCTGTTTCTTTGTAGAAAACAGCAATCGCATCAGTTGCACACTGGGGTTTTCTTATCCCTTTCCACTTGAACTGCTTGTTAGCACCTGGATCATGCTAACAGATACTCAGATAGCTACTTTCTAGTTTGAACAGTGAAGTTCAAGCCCTTCCAAAGCTGGTCAGAATTTTGCTCTGATAACTGGCTTACATTTTTCCTATCCCAGCCTGAGCCAGTAAAAAGATACTTTGCACTTAGAGAAGCCCTGTTCAGAGAGCAGAAAAACGTTTGATGGAGACACCAAAACAAATCTCATTTCTCCTAGGGCTCTTAGGTATTTTCCTCTCCAGTTTACTGAAGCAAAAACACTTGTCAACTAATCTATTGAAAAGAGCCACGGGAGACCACAACAGTTGGAACAACAGTTGGAACTCTCAGCTAGGGCTGGCCATAACCTCCCTCTGTGCAGGAAAGAGCCACGTGGTTTTACTAGGGCAGCAATATGCCAGTTGACACCTTACCTTGTGGTGATGGCATAAACGGCTTGGCACCACCGAAGGAGAGCTTTCTAGAGCTGGGCACAGATCCATGCTCTCCAGGATAAGGAGGGGAAGCACCAGTTTTAGGAAAACCAAGAGGACTTGTACTGCTAGACCTCCGGACCGTACCAGACCTTAGGGGAAACAACAGCAGCACATGGGTTACTCCAGGTGCCAGTGAAGAAGAGGAAGAACAGTTATCACCAGACACACACATGCCCCCCACGACTTCTGCAGAAGCAGACCTTCATGGCAGTCTATTCTGAATCAAGATCTCACCACTCTAGGACTACACCAACATAGATTAAGATGCTAACCTTTGTTCTCCAGAGTTTCAAACCAAACAAAATGTTGAAAAACAAATGAAAAGAAGCAATGAGATTAGCTTAGCTGTAAGCAGGAAAACATGGCATTTTTCACAAATCACTTTCAGATGCTTTCAGGTATCTACATCAACCCTGGGAAAGGTAAGAGTTTCATATCTCGCCATGTCCGAGGTGTTAATTTTTTAGGCAGTCTTCAGAATGCCCCGAGGAGACTTCACTCAGGTGTCCCTCCTGTGCTGAGCCACTCGTTCTTTTGGCAGAGTGGCTGTTCAGGTAGAAAGCTCCATGAACACAGGCTGTACAATGTGGAGGTAAAGCTGTGCCAAAGGCACTGCTCTGCAACAGAGCTTTGACTGAAATCAGAACCTACAGAGCAAAACAGAGCAGTGTGTGGCTGTCAGACCTGAAACAGTTCACCAGTACCCAGAGGAATTTCTCTTTGGGCTGGATAGTCAGAATCATCTGGGCTTCAAATGCCTTTAACACCTTGTGAAGCCTCATGCTAGGGAGATAACATTCATTTGTACAGCCCACACATGCAGGAACCTCAAAGATTACCCAGCTGCTGCAGTGGAACATGACTAGTGAGTGCAGCTACACCATTACTCTGGAGAGAGATGGGGCTATGGCACATTCTTTAATTCCTTCTCAATATTTTCATGTTTTCACACACAACCTAAACTCGACCTACTGAAATGCCATTCTGCCTCTGCAGGCTTTCACCCAGATCCCCATTACACTCTGCTAGATGAGAAAACAGTCTTTGCATCAAATCCTTCTTTCTACTCTCAATTTGGAAACATCTTTTTCCCTTGTTAGAAAAACACTAGTCTCAGCCAGTAAGTGGTTTTCTGGACAGGAATCAATGAATATGCTGAAAAAAAAAACCCACTCTGTGCTCAAGCCACTGAAAGATGCTATCACCAGGGTGCCCTGCCTCCTCTCCCAGTGCCACTGCACTAAGCTGTCCACTCGTATCTGAACAGAAGGAACAAAGGCAGGTGGGTTTCAACACTGCAAGTTACATCACCCAGGACTGGCAAGGTCATCCTGAAGAAGTGGCAGAACATCTACTGACAACATCACTAGGTGTATGTTTTACTTTATGCCATGTTTCAGAAAATAGTAACAACAATAATAATAAAATAAAGAATGATAATGATAGTAATAATAATAATGATACTAAATGTATTTCAGTAGCTGAGATATAAGAATTTGTATCCCCCACTCCCTCACCTCCTTATTCAATGTGTTAATAGCTTTCTCAGTCAAATTAATCCATACTATATTCACATGCTTAGGAAAAAGGAAATTCTTTAAGATTTTAACCTAAAAATCACTCCTCCAGGTTCAGAGGCCTAATGCTCATCAAGTGCCTAACCCTGAAGGCAAATGAATCACAGAATCACAGAATGTTAAGAGTTGGAAGGGACCTCAAAAGACCATCTAGTCCAACCCCCAAATGGATGGATACACAACAAGGAAATGGACACCTGGCAAGGTGAAAAGGTACCTACATGTTCTGTGGCAAAAAGTACTGCCCCCTCATGTTTTTAACTCTCCTGAATGTGAGCCATCCAGAAGGCTGAAAGTTATCTATGAGGAACTGGCAGAAAAAGCCACCAGCTGGCTGCTGCTGCTGAAAGATGTGGAATGTCAAATGCCAGCCTGCGAGACACGGGCTGAGCAGGTGAGCAGATGAGCAGGACAGGCGAGGTGGCCAGAAGTACCCCCACACAACGAGCACCTCCACGTGCAGCATCTCTGCCCACAACCCAGCTGTGTCACACGGGCATGCTCCAGCCACTCAGCTGACTGTGGTCAGCTTTTCAGAACCAAGAGGGTTAAGTCAAGGTTTGGAGTCAAATGACTTGGCAAACATGACCAGGCACTTGGCTGGAACGGCCGGTCTCAAACACCTGATGGAAAAGTGGAATCACACACGAAATGCCTGGTGAAAACTTCTCCCTCCATTCCTGAAGGGTGTCTCCTGATTTGGCTGATCAGAGGAAGTGATGGCAAGAGATAAGTATGGCTTCCTGGGGCAGACAGAACCATGACGTCGGAGATGCTGAGGCGATGCTAAGGGCAGAGTGTGACTCAGCCTGACTGTGCCCGTTCCTGGAGTTCCTCTGCGGGCCGGTCCCGATCTCACCATTACACAGTGGTGACTGGTGCCAGTTTGATCCCTGACTGGGAGCTGCGGGCTGTGAGCCTGCCCTCAGCAGCCCAGCACCAGGCTCAGGGAGGTAGGCTCATCCTCTGCACCTTCTCCAGAGCCCTCCCTTCATACAGCACACGGATAACCAGGAGCCTTTTGAGTCCCAACACTAACAGGCCCCACACATTTTGCTGTAAAAAACACACAGCACGTAGGAAGCTGGCAGGAGCTTACCACAAAACCTGCCCCACGCTTGAAGAAGAGAAGATAAAATAGTATTAAAGTAATACTGGCACAAAACAATCTCTCTGCTGATCCTTGATTAATATCAACATACCACATCTCTGCTTCTCAGTCCCCTTTGAATAAGCCTTATCCAGAATTAGGCTGGCTGAAGCCCAAACTGAGGCTGACACAGGTATTACCCTACTTCTGAAATCTAAACTTAAAACTAATCCAGATACCAAAGCAACTCATCCAAAAAAAGACAGGACATCTCACAGACACTTCTGTTTAAATGCCCCTGCTGTATAAACTCTTTAAGATCTTGAGTTTCCTTCCAACCAGTCTACAACTTGGGCTGCTGCTATCAACCCAGATTTCAAACCTGTAGGAACCAGAAATCGTATGTGAGAAGAGACAGAAGGTCCAAGGTGTGAGCAGTGAACTCGGAAGGTCAGCTGAAGGCTGGCATCTGGGTCTCCCTGACAGCTTTCAGAAAACATGCTCTGCCTCACGGGCACACATTGCTCGTGACTTAATCAGTCCTGGCTGCATAAGCACATTAATGTGCAACTTGTGCAAGACACGTCATCTATGGTGTGACTAGCTACAGGAACTAATTAAGGTAACATCCAGCAGGTAAATCTTCCAGCCCCAACCATTTCAGTTGTTCATCTCAACTTTTTCCTTTTATAAAGGCACCGTGGTTCTCTGCTTGGACACCCAAACCATGGTGGCATGGGAAAAGCTATCAGACTCAAAGGGGCTCACCCTGCACTGAGATTTGCCAGGAGCTGTCTCACACCCGTGCACACAGATAAAATTTACAGTACTTGTTAGCAAATAAATCTCAACATCACTACAAAAACATCCCCAAGCTACGTTACCAGACCACACACAGCACGTCAGCTCCCTACAGCAAGGGGAGCCCATCAGCCAGGGAAGTTTCAGAGGTACAGAGAACAAACTGTGACAGAGGTTCAGAGCCCTCAAGCTGTACCCCAGGAGCCCCCACACTGCCGCTGCCCCCTCCTGCCAGCCCCAGCACTTACCGGGGAGAGGTGTACTGGTTGGGAGACTGCAGGTTCTGCTCAATCCGCCGGTAGTTATGGATTTGTGTTGGGACTGGGATGGGCACCGAGTGGCCGTACTTGCTGCCAGACAGCTGCCCCGGCCGGCTGTTGGAAGGAGACACACAAAGAAAGCCTCTGGTAAGGGGTGGGCCCGTGGCCAGGTGAGGGGAGGTGTGATCTCCACGGATCAGCCACGGGCAGGGAGCGTCCCCTCGGCGGCTCCCGGGCTGCGGGTGTGGGCTGGGAGCAGTTCAGGCTCCTATCACAGGGAAGTGGCTCCTGGAAACAGGCACCTTTCCTCCAGCAGCGTTCCCACCCACAGGCTGCAGCTACAGCAGCCACCCAAGCGCACCACTCCCTCCAGGAAAACAGGAGCCCTGCTATTTCAGGCCACAGCTGGCCTACTTTCCAGCAGCTCAGATCCCCAGCCAAGGAGCCCATCGCTGAGCAGGGGCGAAACATCCCCGGCTCACGAAGGACACCAGCAAAGCTTCTGCTGCCAAGAGCTACTTGTGATTCATGCAGAGGCACTGCTGCAGCAATGGCATCTCCACCAAAGTCTCAGCACACCACACAAATGATATGAGGTTGTGGTGTCTCTCAGACTACTTGGAGAAGGCAATTCGGGATGAGTATGAGGGACAGGAGCTGGTATCTATATACCCATCAAGGTCAGCTGGAATATCACACACAAGAAATGGGACAGGCCCATTCTGCAAGCTCCAGACTTATTTCTAGTTCCATCCAAGCAGGTTAATCAGCTCACATCTGATACCTATTCCCCCAGGTGACAGTTTCCCCTGTCACTCTTAGCCTGTACACTACACTATACACAAACCATGCTACACAAAACCCACACAAACACCATATTAACCAAAGTAGCCACCTAAAGTCTTTTCCCAAAGGCTCCAGAATTCTAGGATTAATTGCCATGGCGATGCTATTGACAGCTGCCAACACCAATTGCAGGGATGTTGCACAACTACAGAAAGATCTCATCAGTAATGAACCCTTCTGCAATCTGTCTTGCTGTCTGTTGAGGACACAACCTGGGTCTGCCTCTGAGGAGCAGGAAGCATCACTTCTTTGGGTCTAACACTCAAGAATGGAAGTGTTTGACATAGGATAAAAGGAGGGATTTAATTCAGCAAGAACATGCACGTGTGCACAAGGGAAGGGAGAAGAGTTTGTGACACTTTTGGCAGTTCAAAGCTTCCCATTACCAGAATTTCTTTTTTGGGGCAGGCCGGTAGTACTCTGTGGTTTATGGTGACAGTGATGAACAAGGCTGACCTGCAGGAATATGTCTGCAGATATTCTCACTGAGCACATGAAGATGCTCCTCCATCACAAGACAGCCAAATAACTGGAAGAGATCTTTTATCAAGGCTGAAAGATCTAAAAGGAAATGATTTCTTCGTTCCTCTCTCAACAGCTTTACTAATTTTTTAAGTTCTATATGTCCTTCCTTGTGTGCTCTTATTGCTTTCACCAAGAGAATGGACTCTTAATCTGATGTTTGTCTCTAAAAGGCAGCAGGGAAGCTCTGATTATTGATTGACATCAAATAAAACAAGGGCATTCAAGGTTTCTGACTGCAGAAGAAGAAGGTGAGGCTTTGGTGTCTCTGCCTTCCATCAGTGTAAGACATGGTGTCAAGACAGACGAAGTGAACGGAGCTTTAACCAAGAAACCTGAGGGTTCACGTCGAGCTTTGTACACATCCTGACCTTCAACACACATTTCAAATGCTGCCTTTTCCATCTGGTCAAAATGCTTTGGAAGAAAAGAAGTTCTTGGATGAAAGGATCTTCCCTCCCCCCTACTTACATCAAGTCCATATAGACAGCAGGTTTCTCCACAAGCTGCAAGTTGCAAAAGGAAGCATCCAAATGAGGTGACATATACTCAACCTGCAAACTGGCCTCAAGCCTTAAAGACTACAATTGACCATAAATTTGGAAAGACCAAGAGATAGAGCTGAGAGAGGGAGTTTAGTTACTTGGCAGTAATTAAAAGCTCTTTGAAAATGGCATTAAATCCGTTGCTGTGGGATACATCCAAGGAATTACCTTTTGTTAGACTTACCAAGCATCTACGACGAGGAGGTGTTTAAAAAAATAAAGAGGTAACTAGCAGCATATTTTAATTCTGCCTAGTCCTTGCCCTCTCAAGAACAAGGACAGCTGCTTTAGAATGTACCACAACATCCTGAGGAAAACCCACTGCTGGCCACTCTGGAACAGTCTTTGCTTTCTGTCCCAGCTGGACTGCACCCAGCATTGCTTGCTAGCCCAGAGCCACACACGAAAGGGAGAACTGCTGCTTGCAAGTGAGCAAACACAGAGAGAGAAAATCAGGAGTCCCTGGTGCCAGTGAAGCCACATGTTGAACCCTCATGACATCTACAGTGAAGGGCACTGAAACCCATGGTAATAGCAAGAGCATACGTGGGTGGCACCAGTTCAGGGTTCAGGGGACAATCAAAGATCATGCTTTACACTCTGGGTTCAGAGTGACTGCTCCATCTTTCATGACTTATGTTGTATTCCCCATCCTGGACAGGGTGGGAAGTAACTTTTCAGTGTTTCTGCAAAGCAGATAGGAAAGTGGGAAGTAGCACTAAAGGGTTTGGCACCTGCTCCACAGAAGCTTCTGGGAATGAGTAGGAAAGACAGTGAGAGCAGAAAGATCTTTAGATCATAGCCACTGGCATTGACTTGCTACCTTGTGACCCAGTAGAACACAGAGGACAGTTTGGTGGAAAACAGGCAGTGTTTGTAGTCAGCTTCCACAAATTTCAACTCACTGCTGTCCAAAACCAAGGCCAAATCCTTTAATAAAGACTGATCCCCAGAATGCACAGGAATCAGTTAAGGAATAAGCTGTTAAAAAGCTTAGCAGGTTATGGCATAAGAAGCCTCATGCAATTAAACTCCACAGTGACTGTGGTATGTGCTTGCCAATTAATCTGATCACGTCAGCAAGGCTTTGAGCTATATTCTCCTCCTGTGAATTTGTATGCTTTGAGGCTACGTTTTGTCATTTTCTGGGCTCTGTTTATGTGACAAATGTGTTCAACACATAGCCTAAGAGTACATGTTATTCCTAAGAAAGGTTTTAGGGTGATCTGTCTCCCAGTGTGAAATCTCCTCCAACTGCCCTCCCCCAGCAGATGCCATACTGACAGAGTAGAAGATGAAAGTTGTCCTGCTTCCCCAGCAGGCAAGAATGAGATGGGAATCCCTATAAGCTAAGCACATGCCCTGAAGCTTCAAGCTCCAGAGTCAATGGGATCACCCTTCACAGACCATTAACATCTTCTGAACATAAACGTGTCTGGAGGCACAGGTGGTGCTGGGCAGTTGGTGCTGTTGTGTGTGGGCAGCTGCCACCTCATGACATTTCTGAACACCAAACCTGAGTTTATAGCAACTGGTTTAGTTGGGACTAAACTTCTGCCCATGCCTGTTTGCACTTGTTACTCCTACTCCTGCATCTTGTTACCAAACAAGGCCCATGCTTTACACAGACATAGTGCAACCAACTGTTGGGAGCTTCAGGCAAACTGCAAACAACAAAGTAGGCCCAGATCTGTCCTTCAACAGCAAGGAGAGATGAGCAACACTCCTTCACATTTGCCCTCCTACCCCTTGTTGCCCAGTAATTCAAGCCCATAATAGTTTCAGCCTTGGCTCAAGTGCTGTACTGTAACTCACTGCAGGAATTTAGAAGCAGGAATCTTTAGCTGGAATGCTCAGTGCCTCTGCAGGCTGGACACAAAGGGGATGAGTAGCACATACACATCTGTGGGCCACATTTACTTTCTGCCTGAGGATAATCCTTGGTCCCCCAGGAAACAGCTAATGGCAGCTCTAGTTCATTCTCTCCAGACCCCTCTCGAGGGCCAGGAGAGGGAGAGACAGGCTCTGTAGTTGGGACTGGTCAGTGCCTGAGGCTGGGAAGTTTTCCTGTGTGTTTCTTGCTACCCTTTAAAGGAGAGATGTGGATCTTGCCCAGCACATCAGAATCTGTGAAATCCCCTCCTGGAAGCCAAGGGGTGTTCAATTAATCAATGTTTTGCAGTCGCCACTGAACAGTCTTTCTTACCTGGATGGGCTAGGAGAGCTGCTGTATGGGGGTGAAGGAGATGGTGTCCTTCCCTGGCTTTCCAAGCCTGCTGAAGTCACCAGAGAACTCCTGAAGAACGGCAGAAAGAACTCAGCTGTTAAGAACCTGGATACAAACCCTGCTCCCCCATAACATATACCATAAACTCGGGTATTCAGGTGCCACATGCTGATGATCAAACTGAAAATGTTCAGAACCAAGCAGGTGACAATTATCCCTGAAACAAGTTAACTCAGCAACATCTTCCCTCCCATCCACCAGAACCCAGAAGATCCAAATGCAAAGTATGCTCCAGTGGCTGAACAATTTCCATGGCCTTGCTGGTCTTACCCGCTGTACATCAGGCTGTCTTGGATTGGTTTCCCTCCTGCAGCCTCAGCAGTTAGATCACCTGAGGAACAAGGAAATGCAGAAACACATTAACTCAAGATAATTTTCTTTAAAATCTTTATATATTCAGAGCAGCTGAGGTTTTGGACAGAATTTCCTGCTCCTCCAAGACCTGCTGAGCTGCTTCTGCAGTCAGTGTTTTGCATAATGCATGTGGGCTGCAGCTGATGGGGATGCTGCTGAACCTCCTGAAGTTTTGGAACATTTAGGCCGAGAGGAAGTCCTTTTGGAAGGGGGTCAAAAGCTGACAGAACCATTTGGGGCAAGAGGTATAAGGGTATATGCCCACTTGGTGCAAGCAATTAGCTGCTCTGTAAAAAGACAGTGGTATATCTTGCACACAGGGCTTTGAAATATCTGTGTCCCAAGCGGTAAAAATCCAGGGCAGCCAAATGAGCTGGCAGCTAAAGACACAACATGGGGTAGTTTGTGCCTTTGCCAAGCCATCTGAGCACTGGAAGGATGACTAGCACTAAACAAGTGTGTACTAGTCCTGTTGCTGCTCCTAGGAAATCAGAACCAACGCTGAGCTCTTCCTTCTCACAAGGATTACAGAGCAGAGACCTTTCAGAGGTGCCAGTTCTACCCCTCCCAGCTCCTGTTTTAACACAAGTAGTGCAGCTGAGAGAGGAGGAATCCCAGCATCCAGCACCAGGATCCAACCCAGCAAAGCACCACACACATGCTCATGGGTGAACAATGCCCTTCTGCTGGTTAAGGACAGACTCAGGCATGGATGTACTCTGGCTGAACTGGGGCCCTGGCCTCTATGTGCACAGACATTTTCAAGCAATTCCTATCAGAAGTATAAACACGTAGAGGTGCTAAAATTAAATTCAAAATGCTTGAAGAGAAGTCTACCATCTTCTTGTTTTTCTCAGGGTTTTTTTTCAAGTGTAAAATCCAGCTTGCTAGCTGAAATCCTGGTTTGGACTGTGATGCTGAGTGAAACTGAAGACAGGATGACATGGGAAAGGCTTCTGTGAGAGAAAGACATTTCCCTCTGAGCCTGCTTGTCTTCTTCTCCAGTTGGATTTCCAAGTTCGATCTCTTATTGAGGTTCCTGAGTAATCTTTACCTTCAAAGATGGGATTTGAGAGCAATTACAAATACCCTCTGACACCAGACAGCGAGACAGATGTCTCTTCCAGCTGGAGAGGAACACCCTTCCTGTTGCTCAGACAGAACAGACAGGTTTAATCGTTCCTTCCACCTTCTAGTAACTGTCCTTAACACCCACGTCCCCCTCTGCTTACAACGTCTGCATTTCCAGAAACCACCTTACTTGAGAACTGTGCTGGGACCATAACGAAGTCATCTGTGTCACAGGAGGAATTCTTACTGCTGCTGCCAGCAGAGTCCTTAGATCCGTGCAGGAAGCCGGGCGAATCCTGGGTAGGAGATGCCAGGGCCTTCTCCTGCAGCTGCTGCTGCATCTCTCCAAGGGACTGCTAATTTGGGGCAAAAACAAACACTGGCTTCAGCACAGCTACTTCATCATTCTGCTCGAGCCTTTAAACTGAGCTCTACAAGGCTACAAACAATATTTTGCTGATAAACCAGGGCTGACAGTTTGCCAGAAGCAGCTGCTTCGTTTACTGACAAGGAACAGCCTTTCATCTGCATGTCAGAACAGCACATCTTCTGTTACACAGAACACACCACCAGCACCTCTGATGCTCCCCTGATAAGAAAAATTCACTTGAGGTATCACATCCCAATGCTAAGGCTTTCTGGATCAACCACACATTTTCTGCTAATTCCATTTAGCATGGCTGTGAAAGAAGAGCTTTCAAAGACAGTTTTGGTTGTTCTTTTGGGTTATGTGGTGGGTGTTTTTCTTAAACATTAAACATCTGGTCTCTCCTCATGCTTCTGCTGTAAGCAGCACTCGGGGACATGTACAGAAGTGTCCCTACACTTTCAAGACAACCCAGTTTTGGTGATCAGGTGTTAAAGAAAGGCCTGAAGGAGCCTAAGCATTTGATAGCTGTACACCTCACAGCCATCAGAGGCAGGACAGACCCTAAAAAGTCCCATTTTTCCAATTCCTTCAGCCAAACAATGAATAGTTCCTTGGAACCAAAACCCATCACTAATTCAGGGTACAGCACTGCTCACTTGGCTGCACGTTCTCTGTTTTGCAGGAAAGTCTCTGCAGCTTGACAACATATCCACCCTCCTCCTTTCTAAGCACCATACCCTGGGTGCCACAGAGGGACATTCAGCACAGCTGTCTGCTCAGACCAGACCTGCCACAGTCGGGTGGGTCTTGGGAGAGATGATCTGAGCAGATGAGTTTACTCTCTGGTTACCTGACATGATGAAAACTTTCCTGGAGGACAGCATATTGACTGACCAGTGAAGTGACATTCAGATGGAGGAGGCCAGATGGTTTAAGAAAGCTCTAAGACAGCTGAACTGCCCATGAAGCAGATCACAGGTTTTGTCCCAGTGCGTCTTTAGGCTGAGAAGGACACAAATCAGCTTTCACTTAAGACCTTTGCTCACCCCCCAAAGACTCTCCTCTGTACCAGTGGGGACTCTCTCTCACTGTACACACAGTACATACATAGAAACAGAAGGAATTTTCCAGCTGTCCAAGTTGTCTCTTTTCCACCCAGCCTGTGAGCTCTGCCCTGCAGCCATGTCATCTTCTACATGCTGAGCCAGCACACCTCCAATCTGCAGAGTGGGACTCGTGCAGCACACTTCTAACCTGGGACTTCCTCCCAGTCTGGCAGCAAGTCTGCACCATCCCCAAGCTTCCCAAACCAGGAAAGCTCCAGGGAGTCTGCATTTCACACCATCTACCCATCCCTGGAGTCTTATGCTCAGTGGGGCCTCAGCCTGCTCCGGGCTGCGGGGGGGAAGCAGCTCTCAGGGACCCAGTTATGTGACATTCAGGGGACAGCAGACCTCTCCTCTCTGCCAGCCCACAGCATGAGCACCTACATCAACTTCTGAAAGTACCTCTCAGCCTTTCCCACACCAGGATGAGTCACCTTGGCCTAGGAAGACTCACCAAAGCAAAAAAGCAGTAATGCCAGGGAGGAAAACCAATAAATCTTTCTCCCTCCCCTCCCCATCACACCACCAGCATTCCTGAGTTCAAAGTCAAAAAGGCAGCTTTCACCAAGAGCTTCCAAAAACAAGCTTTCAGTTCAGTGAGCTGGAGGAATGTCACTGGTCAGTTAATATGCTGCCCTCCAGGAAAGTTTTCTTCATTTCAGGTAACCAGAGAGAAAACTCAGGAACTCAGATCATCTCTCCCAAGACCACCCAACTGTGGCAGGTCTGGTCTGAGCAAACAGCTTTGCTGAATGTCCCTCTATGGCACCAAGGGTGTGATGGTAAGAAGGAGGAGGGTCATCTTACAAAGAAGGGTGGATATGTTGTCAAGCTGCAGAGACTTTCCTTCAAAATGGAGAACATGAACAGGTAAGCAGTGCTGTACCCTGAATTAGTGATGGGGTTTTGGTTCCAAAGAGCTTTCCACCTCTGCCAAGACAAGCCACTGTCATTAATACCAACTTCTTTCATAAACTGTCTTCACATAATAGGCAATGGCAAACTGAAATATTTCTTGTGGAGATGGACAGCCTCCAGGATCCACACCCTGAACACACTGGAGAAGATACTGAACCAAACTCAAGCAGAACTGAAGTGTTCAGTGACTTGCACCAGAACGCAGTAAAAGCAAAGTTCTTCTTCCAAGGAAGCAGAGAGCCCTTTAACACAAACAGTGCATCCTCTGGGCTGTACTTACAGGAGGTGATGCCAGGTGGGAAGTAGAAGAGCTGCTGGAGGAACTACCAGAGCCTGAACTGGGATAAGAAGGCATTGGCACGGAAGCAGCTAAAACCAGCAAAAGACAAAACCAAAAGAAGTTGTCAAACTAAAATCAGTCAATACCAAGAGATCTTTTTCATCTTTTCCCAGCAGGTTTATCTCATGTACCAACATGTATGCCATCTATTAGATGTGGCCAAATAAAGGAGAACAGAAGACATATTAGCATTCTGTGGAGTTGTACAATCCACGTCCAGCCACTCCTCCATGCACTCCTTCACAGTCACAGCTCCTGGGGTGGAGGGGCTCAGAACAGCTGACCAAGGCCAGGTGTCCACTCAACACCTGACCTACACAGCTAGCAAGATGGTTTCTGCTCTAAAGAGCCTCCAAATCACCTCTGCAAATGAAGGGGAAGTGGACTGAGTCACTCATGTCAGGGCAGAGGTCAGAATATAGACCCTACCCTCAGTTTCTTCTTCAGCAGACCCTGTGACTTAACACCCGTCCATGAAATGCTGGGAGGTCTGTGCTCAGTCAAACACATGCCCTCTCACACCCTATGTGCTTGCTGCCCAAACAGTCACTTGGGCATCCCAGGCCACATCTTATAAAAAAAAAAATCCCACAGAATTAATCATTCTACAAGGAGACAGTTCATTGCTTCCTATACCTCACCACACTCTCCCTCCATCACTTCTGCAAGTTAAAGAGGTTTTGCTCATTGAACCTCTTTGTACCTAGATTGTCCCAGAGCACAGGCCATTCCCACATCCCTTCCTTTCATGTTTTATGGTTCAGTCTCAGAACTGCCCATTTTATTCATTTTGTTGTTGAACTGCCTTTTGTAACCCTCACAGCAGCATAAAGCTCACACTGAAAGGACTGGTTAGCATTGACCTTCAGGCAGAAATGATGATTAAGGCATCACAGGAGAAAAGAATATTTAAGTCCAATGACTTATGCAAGGGAGGTTCAGTAAATAACCTGGAAGAGCTCAAGCTCAGCTGAAGAAGGAGACAAGTCAGAGCTAACACTTGCTCTTTAAAGGCCTTTGAAGTATTTAGTGGTTCAAATTCCCCAGTCCACCTGCAGCAGACTGAACCGTGCAGAAGCTGCAGAAGAGTCCCAGCCTCCTGCTTCAAGGCAACTTTTAGTCAGCTTTTACTCTGCAGCCCTTTGGGAATTTGAATGACTTAAGACAGAGATCAGAGGCAATGCTGAAGTGAGGAGAGGAACACTCTGCTTCTCTTCCATTCTGCTGGCAAAGCATTAGCACCTTGTATCAGATTTCTGCCTTTACAGGATATGTGCTAATCCCTCCATACTTTGTACAAGAAAGGGTAATAACATCTAGAAGAAGAATTCTTCTGCTTGAAGTAAAACTACCTCTGTCATTAATCACACTAAATACTACAAAGTACTTGCTCTATTCAACTCGTTAGAAAAAGTCTTCACAATTAACTGTTGAAACTGTTCTAGTGATAAGAGAACAGGAAAATACACCTCTTCATGAAAGCTTTAAGACTGTCTTCATCCTTGTATACTATCAAAGAAGGTTAAAGAATGACTGGACCAGTGTCTTCTAGCACAAACACAACAATCACTTAGATGCTGACTTCCTCCATCTGACAGAGATTTAACAAGATCCAACAGGAAAATGAAGCCAAAGAAGTGCAGACTTAAAATATAAGTTTTTAACGTAAGTAACCAGCCCCTGTAACAGTTTAACCAGGGTCATGGTGATCTCCTCCACCCTTTGCTAACATCAACAAAAGCCAAATGTCTCCCTGAAGAGGTTAAGTTATACGGCAGAGACAGATTGAGGTCACTCTGCCAGCATTTGGAGGGTTAGGCTGGTAATGAAATAAATCTTTCCAAAGCTTTGTGAAAGGCTTGCTTTGTAATCTCTGCATCTCCTCTGCACTTGATCTGGGGCCCTGGCTGGACCGTGCTGTTACAGCACACTGCCCTGGCTCCTGGAGGAACAGGACCCTCGTGCCCCAATGGGTGTTCTGGGAGGTCCAGCATGGGCTTGGCAGGGAGAGCTACACTGCCCACAGCCCACCCACTGGTTCCCACTCCCCACGCTCAGGGAACACCCACAGAGGTCTGAGGACTGGCCTGTAAAAGGGAGAGCTCTGTCCTGCCTCCACCACACTGCTTTTGATCCCCCTCTCTCCCCAGCCAGCCTGCAGAGCAATGCCTACCACCCCCCCTGCGTGTTGACTGGTGGAAATCTGAGGTCAAGGGGAGCTCTCCCCGTTTTTATCCTGCCAACTGTTACAGAACAGCTGACCCTTGTACACACAGACCTTCCTATTATGGAAAGGTGAAGCAAAGAAAAGGTGATTTCTGAACTGCATCCACCTGCTGCAAAACTTGCACCACCGTTCATTTTTCCTGGAATTAGGATTTTTATCAGTCATTTCAGTTCTCCCTCAGGGTCCCCTCCACTCTATTTTTGTTCTGTGTTTGTTATCGATTTAAACCTGGCTGGAATTGAGGCTTTTCTATTTTTGTCTATTTGCTTTGGACAGCATTCCATTCATCTAGGAAGCCAAACAGGCAAACTTTGCCACTATCACCTGAAACTCAAGTTAAGACTGTCTGCATGGAGCAAACCTCTAGATACAGCCTCTGTCGACCATTGCTCTTATTTAAAACCCTGTAAATTCCCAAAATTCATGCTGCAATACTGTGAGGTCCAACTCAAAGAGATCCTGACACTCAAAAGACTTTCATCCCTGTAGAACCACAAGGTTGGGCTCTGACAAACCCTCTCTAACCACCACATCCCTCTTGGTGCATTTTCCAACGCCAGCCACACAGGACAGCTTGAAAGCAAGACGCTTGCTCCCATCTCCTCCACACACCCAGGCACTCCCAGCTTAAAATTAAAAAGGGTGCAAACACTTGGCTCATCATGTTTTCAGCTCAGGTCTGAATGCAGGGAATGTTAACATGGATTGTAGGCCCCCACCCAAACGCAGAAATTGCTGGATTTTAATTGTAACCTAAGTCTGTTTTCATAATTGTCCTCTCCAACTTGTTCCAGCAACAAAACAGTCATCTTGTATGTTGCATAACAATGCCAACTGGTTTCAAAATGGGAGAGCTGGGAGCCATCAAGGCAAGCCTCTGCTTGATACTGGATCCTACACCTGCAAAACTCACTTCTGACAAATCCCCCTGCCAGGGGCTCGTTGCCCTAAAAACATTCAAGCCTCAAGATTAATATAAAAGCTTTATTTGGAATAAGAGTTTTACACACACTGGAGAGATGCATTTTTGTGATTACGTGGAACCAATTAAAACCAGTCATCAAAAAAATTATTTAACAGCAGTCTCTGACAAGGCAATAGTTGGAGTGCAAAAGCTGAAAAGAGCTGCCCCCAGAATAAGCTGCTTTTCAGAGTTTAAGATATAAAATTTTTTATATGCCATTTTTTTGTATTTTTTACCTATTTTATGTACAATAAGATTACAGAGATGATAAAAACCAAGTTAAGCCTGACAGATATTCCAGACACTGAACTCCCTGTACACTTCTGAACCATAACTGCTCACACTTCATGCTCTCAAGGCAGGGTAAAGAAGGTACCAGTTTATCATTCATTAAAGGCAGGAGCAGAAAAAAAACTTCAAAATATTCTGCACAGGTACCAATTAGAATGTGTTTACTCAGAGAAGACTTGCACAAGCAAGTAATTATGCCTCCTCATGCATGATTACTACAACACACTGCCCCACACCATATGCTGATCAGACCTGGCTACAGACAGACGACATTCTGACTAGACACAGTATTTTAAACACTTTATTAATACATTTTTTACACATCTAAAGTACATGTTTAGTCACAGGTACAAAACCCACAATGTAAAATAAAATATAAACAAACAAAAAATTAAGTACATGTTTGAGTTAAAGCCCAAAGCCCTGAACCCACTCTCCAGGGTAAAGCCCATGGCAAACAGAGCTGTGTGGTACGCCCTGGATGGCAGCAGGGCTGCGACCTGGCTTCACTAAAGGAGTGAGATGAGAGGAGGGACAGATCAACCATCCCTTGAAACCCCAGTGGAGAGGATGAGCTTGTCAGAAATGGTGTACTTAAAAGATTTTTGACAGAAATGTTGAATTTGCTGAAGTGTCTTGAAATACATGCAAATTTATTTAACAAAGGGAGACCCCCTGACTTAGCAGCTTCAAAATGATACAAAATCGTCAAGAATGATCCCCACTTTCTGGAATTCCAGAATTATGTCATGTTAAAATTGTTAGAACTCCATGAGATGGTGTGCCAACACCTCCACACACAACCACCAGCCAACAGCTCCCACTTGATTTTGAATCGCTGCCACCAGCTCTGGACCTGGCAGCCAGGGTTGGGGAGCCTGGGTGATGTGTGGCAGGTCCCATTCTGCCCTTGCCACCTGAGAGCAGAGGGCCCTGCAGGGACACAGAGGCCACCACACTCTGCTAAGGAGGTCTTTTTATGGAAAGCAAGTGTCTCAACTTTCAAACTGGTCTAGGACTGAAATGGATGCACAGTTGCCTGGGTCTGTAGTGCAGGTGTCTCTGAACTGGAAGGTCCTTTAGGCAAAGGCTGCACAGTGGGTCCCTGAGCTCAACTGAGGTCTTGGTGCATCCCTCATACAACAGACAGCACCACACAACTGCTGGTACAGATCATCCACCAAACTCTCCTAAGAGAAGCTTGCACACTCAGATGTGAATGACAGAGTCCTGCCACCACTAAAGTCAGTGGTAGCCCCGTTACCAGCTCCCCAGAAGACCACCACCACAAGGGGGACTCCCACCAGTTCTGCACTGCAGGCCTGAGGACTCTAGCTCAGTCTGAGCATGACCATAATGATTCATATGCAGCCAGATCTCTTCTTACACTCATGATGCTGAGCCACATGTTGAGATGAAGCAGCACGGGACTCATCTCAGTTGTGCATGCAAATCCAGGGGACCCAGCCCCTGAGCAATTGCAACCTTGCTAAATCATGTACTCCAGCTAAAGCTGCACAAGGTCAGCACCCTACCATGGTAAGGGCACTCCATACATCTCAGGTGAGTTGTTCCTTACTGAGATCACCATAACCCAGACCCTTGGTGAGACACTGGCTCGTCTCCCACCCATTCAGAAATCAAGAGGACCACCATTCCCATATGCAGCCTCTCTCATCCAGGCTACTCACTGCACCTCCCCATCACTGCCATCTGGCAGTAGCAGAGACCTCCACAGAAGACTACAAGAATCCTCTTCTTCACTAGGTTATTTATGTGCCCAACAACTTCAAGACCTCCAGAAATGGGGAGATATTTCTCCTCTCATCTTTTCAAAACCAGTAGTGGTCTCGCCTGCTTGGAGAGGACTCCAGGCTGTGGACATATGCCTGGAGGTGAGGACCAGCAGGGCAGCAGAGAGGTCTGGAGTTCCCACAGTCCTTAGCTGGCTGTAAATATAGTCTTTTTGTGGGCCCTTGACCCCACACCGTTAACTTCGGTGCAGCTGGGGGCAAAAGCTGAGCCACAGTGCCCTGCTTACACTGGTGCCTCTGGTTTCTCCACAGCCAACACGCAGAAGCTGGAAACTGAGGCCAAGTCAGGAGAACCCTCTCGTGTTTGCAAGGGGTTTTCTCTTCCCCATGCCAGTGAAGCAGTGGGACTGCAGGAGGTAAGAGGTGAGTTGGTGGGCACGCAAGAACGTCCCGAGGGAGTCCTCCTCTGCCCGCAGAGGGGTCAGACTTTGAAGAGCTTTTCCCACAGGGCACAGCAGGTGCTGAGAGCCGAGCTGGCTTAGGAGCAGTCCTACACAGGCAGAGTCCTTTCCAGCCTGCAGAGCTGTCCTGTTTTACAGGACCTGCCCCACATCTTGCTGGCGTGGATGGAGACAGGGGCCTGGCTGGCTTGCAAGCTCCCTTAAACCAGAAGCGTCTTTTCTTGCCCGCAGGACGGTCACCTAAGTACACAGTTAAAATCTGTATCAGGAACAACTGAGAAGTCCTGCTCCAGAACCAGGAAAGCAAGAGACTGACAGGAGTGACGTGGACATCAGACAAGGGGCATCCACCCACGACATCCATCTGAGAGGGGCTCTCTGTTCAGAAAACACTGGCCGTGCTTCCTCCAAAACTCCCTTGCATCGGGCAGCCCAAATCAGTCACTGACAAGATTTCTTGGCTCTGACATTTACTCAAGAGAATAAAGACTTAAAGGCCCAGGAGGATCCTTCCAGAAGGCAGCAAACATACACAATTCAACTAAGCCAAGTCTCTTGGCCAAGGGACTTATATCTCATGCAACTCTGAATTGTTTTCCACTGAAAAAAAGCCTCTGGATCATGGTACACGTGGTTGGAAATTTTCAAAAGTTTTGAGTCGATAGAGAAAAGAAAGAACTTTCAATGGAAACCTGTCTTTGTTTTAGCCAGTTCTCACAAAGCACCCAAATTTAACCCTTCTAAAACAACATTTATCAAGAATTTGGAGGTAAATGCTGAAACAAGATTGGGTAACCAGAGCCTGCCATTTTGCACAGCCAACCTAAGGCACCACCTGGCAAGTGGAGACAAGAGTGCCAGCCTCCACCAGTCACTATCCTGACCTGTCCTACAGATGTGGATAAGAAGCAAGATCATGCTGCACAGTCCTGTTGACCTACAAGCATGCCCACTGTCCCAACACTTCATACAAAGCAGCTGAATACATTTCAAAGCTACATTTACTTCTACTTCAGCTTTCTCAACAGTCCCTTAATGACTCCTTTGAGGATAACTCAGCAAAATTAAATACATTTTGATGCATAAATATGGACATGACAGTAGCAAACACCAAAACCCTGTCTGAATAGCTAAGAAAACATGAAGCAGTCTTTGTCTTTCCTTTTGAACTAGCAGCAAAGGAAATCATGTCATGGTTCAAAAAGAGTTGTAATCAAAAATGCACCACTTACATTTTTTCATAGAGGCACTTGCATCCAAGAACGGGTGATGGAAAAATTCATCTGAAAAAAAGAAACAAACAGAATTCAAGAACAATGACTCAGTGAAAGGAAATGTGTAAAAAGTTTACAAGGCAGTTAAAGCACAGCAAGTTACAGTATTTTACAGTGATTTTTCCATGCAATCCAGTCAACTATGGAAGTTGACCAGCTGCAGTTGCATATAGTAGTGGTCAAGAACACAGACTGAGGACTAGATGCAGGACCTACACATAAAAAAAGGATGGGAAGTTATCTGGATCCAAGGATTGCTGTGTAAATATGACAGAAAAACGTGGCTACCAGCCATCACTGCAAAATCAGCTGGGGGGAGGTGAAGGGAAATCAGCTGGGCAATTACATGAATGAAAAAAGGGAGGAAAAATCCGCCAGAAGCACGGCCAGAGGCCATGAGGGTTTGTACCCTGGGACTCACCACCAGTACTAATGGATTTTCCTTCCCCATGGGGCATTAAAGAACTCAGTGAGGTTTTGCTGCAAGCTACGACCCTGGGCTGATGGGGAGAACACAATTAATTGTTCACGTGCCTCTGTCTTCTAAGAGCTCCCCACAGGATGGGGAATCAGTTACTGAGGGCCAGAGCTGCATGGCCAGCTCTGGGCATGTGCATCTAAAGCTCCCATCAGCAAGGAGAGAGAAATCCTGAGGTGGGAAGTAGCACTAAAAGACCAAGCCCCTGGCTGATGAGGCTGGAAAGCCACCCGAGCTGCAGGAACCAGGGGAGCCCTGTTTATCACACTGCACTGCCACTCATGCCACAGAAGAGGAACGATGAACAAAAGGGCTTCCACCGAGTGATCTCCCACCACACACAGACCCAAACCCAAACCCACTGGGCACTGAGGGCAGTGATGCATCTTCTAAATGGCCACCACAGGCTGACAGCCCAGAGCTTCCTCCCTCCCACACCACACAACTGCTGCTCTCTTCACTCATTACAGGAGGATATTGTACAGATCCAAGCCAAGAACAGTTTCTGTCCTGGCTTGCTGGAGGCCCTCTACGTGTTTGCCTGTCTTCAAGTAGCCACCCCTCCTGATCTCTCTGATCATTGCAGCTCTATTCCAGAGTCCTCTCCTATCACAAGCAGCAACTCAGCCTTTGAGGAGCATTCCTCATGGATCAACACTGATTACTTGGCTAACTGCAGGCAGCTCAACTTGTTTTCCCAGCATGGATTTCCTGTTGCAACACCCAAGGTTTACAAACTTCTTTCTGTAAACAGCTCCTCTTTGGCCAGTGAGCTTTCCAGAAAGTAACAACTGGTTTTTTGTTTTGTTTTTGGTTTTTTTTCTTTGTCTGCTTTTTAAAGTTAACCAATGCCTCTCCCTTGCTCCTCCTTGTCACTGCCACGCCAGGGTCCTGAAGCCAGAGTGCATCGGCCTGGAACTCAGCACAACAGACGTGATGGAAGTCCCTGGCACAGAAAGCTGGAATCTCACAGACTAGATCTGCTGTGGATAGGGAATACCCCTATCCTGCTAGGAGCTGCTCAGCTGCTGGGGTTTCCTGCTTTTTTTCCCTTTTTCCCCTCCCCCCCTCTTTTTTTCTTTTGCAGAGGGTACCATCCCTCAGCTGAGCTGTTTCATCTGAAGGGGTGGAAATGATGATTTCTTTCCCTTTTCCCCCTCCAAACTGCTTATTAGTTGTGCTTGCAAAACAAAATTAAAACAACCATGCTTGTAATCATAAGCAGGAAACTTGCAACTTGAAACCCTCCTAGCTTTCCTCTAGATATTGCTGAGATTGCAAAAAACATCAGTTTCTAGTAGAAGAGCAGCTGAGACATACAACAAGTAAATAAAGTTTCAAGCTTGTGTTGCTGTTGTGTGAATTCACTAGACTCTGGGGGAACTCTGTGGAGAGCCCTGTGCACATCTCCAGGCAGACTACAGCAGCTCTCAGGAAACAAGGAGCAGCAGGACACCCCACTGCTCTGGGGATGGTGGCTCAGGAATCATCCCTGACCCAACAGCACACACCAGTCTTCACTTCAGAGGGCGCAGGAGGGTAAAGGAACAGTGAGCAAAGGTAGTGAGCATCAGCCAAAGTAGACCTTTTATAAATGGTGCAGGTGAAGAGAGCAGCCTACAGTTAGTTTGCCAGTAAGAGGACAAAGCTCCTGTCTACTGGGAGCCATCTAAGGGAAGTGGGAGATCTGCTTCAGACAGGATCCAGGACTGTGGCTATTAAGAGTTTCTGCACAGCTGGCCAGGGAGGAGCTGAAAACATGACTAGCTGGGCACAGGGAAGTGCTCTCATTTAAGTATTGCTGCTCTGGTGGCAAGGGGCATCATCTGGAGGTCTGAGCTCACAAGCAAGGAGGAACTGAGAAACAGTTACACACTACAAGGGCATGCCAATTTAGAGAGAAAAGGATTCCACATGTGATTAAGGCAACAGTCTCAGCACAGCAAGATGTGCTGTATCTGTTCTCCTGAGTGAAATCAGAGTCTATTATCTCAAATTTCCAAGTGTTAGATACCGACTCATGCAGTCTACTCCCAAGAGGTACAAAACCAGCTTATGGGGGGCTCAAAAGCTTTACCAGACTCCATTTCTGACAGCAAGTTAACAGGAGCCTCAAAGATATTTTCTTCTGAAGTGCACAGCATCATGATAGAACAGGTAGAGATCCACAGCCCAGACAGAAGATCTGCAGGGAATAACACTGAGAGATGCTTATATCCAAGTCAGTCTGTCAGCAGCTCCAACAGCTCCCTTTTCAGGAGGCTTGTTTACTCACTCTGCATCCTAGTAACCAGTTCTTTACATGCAGCACAGCACGGTTATGACCAGACTTGGTTAATCCACACCCCTGCCTCACCCAGGTCCTACTGTCCCCAGAAAGGCTTTCTCGGCATCAGGAATTCAAAACAACAACAGAGGCTGCAGAACAATTTCTCTTCCTCAGCCAGCATATGCTGCCCAGGAGGAAATGACCCACCTGAGCAAATAAGCAATGAAAAACCAACACAAAACCAACCCCCAAGAGACAGAAATATCAAACCCTTTTCTCCCAAATCTGACCAAAAGCCAATATCCTGAGAACACCCAGCAGCACACTTGATTTTCCATTAAGAAAGGTAGTGTCTGTGCAAAAAGCTCTATGCTTGCTCTGATACTGTCCACCTGATAGTGAACAAACTTGTGAATTTTGGCCCCAGAGCCTTGTTTCAGGAAACCCACCTAAACAGGCTTGCCCAGTTCAAACCTTATTGAAAAGAAACCTTACTGAAAAACAAACTGAGGGGCAAACAGACCCCCTCCCACCAGCAGTAGTGGCCACAGAACCAAAGCTGCTCCCTGCTGTTCTCTGCACTCAGAGGAGACATCACCAGGACCAACACCTTGGTAAGACATCCCAATTTCTGCTTGTGACAGGTCTAGACTACCTTTGCCCAAGGGGAAGGGAGAGGTGGGGGAAAGAATAGAAGACCACAGAGGTGCCTTCAGATGATAGGGTCCTTTCAGGGGCTCTAGGAAAAGTTCCATTCTCTGCCTGCTTTCCTCTAGGGCAGGGATTCACTAGAGGTCCTTCAGACCTTCTGGCTCAGCTAGACACAGCTGGAAGAGGCTGCCAAAGCCAGAACTGCTCGGCACAGTGATTATCCTCAGTTTAGAAGGAATTAAGACACCAAAAAAAAAAAAAAAGGAACAAGACATCTTTGTGCCAGGCAAGTCAGGAGACTAGGACACAGGTCTACAGGCAAAGCCAAGAGACTGACAAGCCTGAGCACTGATGAGAACCTGGAGGAGGGAAGGGTCTGCAAGCAGCTACAGTCTCCTGGCTCAAAACATTACTGCAGACCCTGAGAAACAGAGGATATTGAGCAAATTGTTCATTAAATGGGTGCACCTTGCAGCTTCAGGAAGAAACTATGAGAGAGAAAGAACAGAGGCACAAGATACACGTTTCACCTGGTAGCACACTGAACACAACAGAAGTTCAGAGAGATTATAAAAGCAGAAGCCAGGGCAGGGAATGCAAGTAAGGGGCCTTGGCTGAAGGTGTGCCATGGCTCTGTGTTTACAAACCCATACCAGAATCAGCACTGACTTCTCCTGCACATACACTGAGACCCCCAAGACTATGCCACCCTGCAGCCACTGGTGGAATCCCGGGTGTCTGGGTGCTCGTCCTGGCACCAGTGAGAAGCACAGAGGTTTGTGCAGTGCCATGGCACAAACCATGACACATGCAGCAGAACCACTGGAAGGAGGTCTTACCAAAGTCCATGCGGTCCTTGTGATTTCGCTGCAGAAGGCCCAGCAGCAGCTGCCTCAGGTGGCTCGAGGTCTCCCTGGGGATGCTAGGATTGAAAACAAAAGCAAAATAAGAGACTTGCAGTCTACTTAAACTGTTTTTACATATTCAGGAAGGCAAACTGCAAATGCAAACTCACTTTGTGCCTGCTGGGCTAGGAACACGAGAGCTCACTGGAGAGAGGCAGAACAGAAATGTCTTTATTTGCATCTCTGTTTGGCTTTTACTCCCTGTTGTCACTGTTAAGGCTACAGCTAATCTATCTTTGGTGGCATTCCCCAGGAGCACCTGTAGATCCTCCCCTTCCAGAGTGGGGCCAACGTCATCCCTCTGGTTCTCAGCTAAGTCCATCCAACATGCAATATTTTGCACAAGATAAATAAAATCTCTTCTACTTCCTCTAATGGGAATAAGAGGGTCATTAAAATGAAGGAGTTACCAAGGGAAAGCTTCCAATTAAGACATTGTTGGTGGAGTGTATCACCAATTACTACCATTTTATTAAGGCATTTCTTTTTCAGTGCAGCTTATGTAAAACTAGCAAGTAACCTCTATTTGCTTCCTTGATATACAGCATTTATTAATCAAAGGCCACTAAGATGTGAGCAACTGTCCCCTGAGCAAGCTAAAATCATTGCAGCTATTACCCCACTTCCCAGCAGGGCTGGGGAAGAAACTCCTCTTTTCAATGGCCACTGCAGCACAAAGGAGGCAGTAAATCACTGCACCCTCCCTCACCCCACAAGCACATGGGGGAGAGGTCAGGGCAGCTCTTCACCAGCCCAGCAGACTGCAAGAAGCAAGGAATAAGTGAATGGATTAAGGCAGGGAAAGCAGAGTTCAGCTCTCACATAAGTGGATTCAGCTCTGCTGACTTTCCTCCACAGCCAGAAGCACCGTGAGGGGCTGGAGCAGTCAGACCCTGCCTGCAGCCAGAGCACAGCTCTCCAACTTATGCATAGGTAGCTCCAGTTCCTTCCAGCATTGACTGTTTACCATGGCTGTGCCCAGCACGGCCCCCACGCTCTGCCAGGCTTTCCTTCTCCCCACACACGGGTCAGCTGAGGTGACAATGTGTGCTCAGCACAGGGACTTAACTGCAGAGCCCCATCCTGCTCAGCAGCACAGCATGGGGCTCCACTTTGCTGCCCTGGCAGCCTCACTGATGCTTTGGAGTAGCAACCCTTCCTACACCACTTACACCACACCTCCAGCCCTGCCACAGACAGTAAAAAAAACCCCAAACAGTTAAGACAAATAGAGTAGGGAGATAAAAAAACAAGAGGTGCTAGCTAGCACTAACAGCCTCCTGGTCAGTGAAACCAGAGACATGAGGCAAGGCATGTATTTATAGGTTTCAACACTATCCAGTTATTTTTCTGTGAAGTCTTAGGCCTCCCTGGTGCAGGAATTTGAGCCCAGTACTTCCTAGAAGAGAGAATGATGGCAAACATCCCTCATCCTTGTTTGTACTGGAGGAGCTGCTTTCCCATCCCTGATACCAGAATGGTTTCATGCACCTTCCCAAGTTGACAAAGGAGGAGGCCACCAGGGTGCTGGAAGGGATGCAAGTGAACTGAGACTCAGTTTGAGCCAAAAAAAAAACAAACATTCTCATCAAAAAAGGTGGGCCTAAGAAGCACACTGCTACTGGAATGACTCAAGACACGTAGCTAGCAGTCTCCTGAAAAATACATCACTGCTGGAGACCTGCAGTGCTCCAGTGTTATCCTCATTACTTATTTATCTGTGACATGTAGAGCTCTCGTCCAAAATGAGTCCATTTCCCAGCACTGACTTGAGCTTTTGTACAGTTTAAAGCCAAGAAACAGGCAGGTCAAGTAGTAGACCTCAGATGCCACAAGAGAGACTGAAGACAGTGCAGATTAACAGCCTGTTTCCCTCCTTTTCTCTCTCACATCTAAAAAGTCAAGCTTTGCTATGCTACAGTACTACTTTTCAAGGCCATCCTTTTAAACATAAGCAACAAAACTGCCTCCTTCCCACCCACGATCTAGAATGTGCCTGGCCACATAAATCAGCACAATGAATATTAGATACTTAGATCAGCACGATCAAAACTGTGGGGCCCTTGGGCTTATTCCTACCAGCGTGGGCTCCCCACCTCAGAATGGCATTTCACCTGTCAGCAGCAGCACCAGCCCAGCAGGCAGGGACCACTGGTGAGCATAAAAGGAGGTTCTCTCCCCACCCTGTTCCCAAGCCAAAACACAGCCCTCTCCATGGCAAGGCTGGGGAGGTGGGTGCCAGCCTGCTGAGCCCCAGGGAGACTGAAACCAAACCCTGGCACTGCTGCAGGAGGTCTCTGGAGTGGTTTGTGTTTCATCTTGTGTTGGCAGGGCTGGCAGAGGCACTTTATTCATGTTTACTCAGGAAACAGCACTGATTGCAGCTCCCAAAGAAACAAACTGCCTTTGGGAAGCAGGGAATCAGCATTTACACAAAAGTCACTTTGGATCCGACTTCTGTGGTGAAGAAACAATGGGCTTGGATGTGAGTTTTGGAGGAATTTAGTAGTTAAAAAGTGGTGATAAGTGAAAATGGTAAATGCAGACGGTGTAAAGGACTCACAAGAAAGGAGGAGGATTAATCCCTGAGAACAGACATGCTCTCCTCCTATAGCTCAGCTTCAGGTCTCCCCTGCCTGCCTCCCACTGCACACACCATAAGGCAAAGCAGCAGCAGGGCAGCAAGATTAACACAGGGCAACTTAATTGCAGGCATTAATCCCTCTCTTAGCAAGAGGGACTACAAGGTGAGCAGCTACATTTTAGGCTGTGTAGAGGAAACAGCAGCTCTTTCTCCTTAAATATGTGGTGATGGTTTTCCTTTGAGTTGTTCTGTTTGGGTGTTTGACTCCATCACACCCTCTGGTTCAATCCAGAGAGTACAAAGATACCCCAAATATAATGCTGGGAGAAATTTGTTCCTTCTCCCTAAATCAAAAAAGGAAGTACTTAGAGGGAAATCAAATGCACAGTGCAAGTCATCAATAAGAGCTCCAGCTTCTTGACAGTTCCCTCTTTTATCTCTTGGAGATAAAATCCATAGACAGCAACTCAATGAACTTCCTGCTTATGTGGCTGCACTGGCAGCTCTGCCAAATGGAAGCCAACTTCCCAGTTAAAAAATGCCTTCCAATTTTTGGATGTATCACCTGGACTCCAGTCCTGTCACTACACCAGGCTGAGGTTTTCAGAGCAGGCACAAGGTTCTGCTTTAAGACTTCAGACATCAAGAAAAAAAAGGAAAGACCACAGCAACAACACTAAAATACACTGACAAATCACAGCACTGAGCAGCTAGGTAACATACACCCGAGTGGGACCAAAGCAGTTCTCTTCCCCTTGGAAACTGCAGCAGTGTCCATTTCCAGCAAGGTTATAATATTTCCTCCTATTAGCAGGATGGACACAAGCAGTTGCTGCCCTGCCACGTGAGAAATGGGAATGTGATCTGCAGTCAGGTATGGCAGGTTACAGGAGAGACTGCAGGCTGGCTGCAAGCATGATTCAAGAGTTACCACAACTCCCTCCCAGGCTCCCAGCCTCAGGGAAGCCACACATGGGACAGGACCACTAGCTGGCTCTTGAAATCCCTAAGGAATCCTGAATTTCTGTAACGCAGGAGAGAAGTATCTGCAGAAAGAGACAACACCAACTCTGGTAGTCTGCTGCTGTCTGACTCTCTGGGCCATATCACTGCTGGTCTAAGGAATGGGACAAGGCAGGTGGCCAAATATTTCAGTCACCTCCCTAAGTGACAAGCCAGGAGTATGTGAGGACAGGTGTAAATACAGAGTAAACAAGTGCATACAAACGGCCACACTGGAAAAATGCTTACTTTGGCATCAGCATCTTGTTTTTCTCATAGAAGAGGCGAAGATCCTGGGGGCTGCTGGCCTGTAGAAGAGAAAGAAAACCAAAGTGTGAAGCAGCTGACAATGAAGGGAAGGGATTAGCACTTCTGTTTCACAGTCACTCTGAACTGCAGTGGCACTTTGCAACTGCAGAACCAGCACAGACAATAGGAACCTGAGAGACTGAAAAGCCAGCACTGTGCCCGAGTGAAAATACAGCATTTCAGGCTATTGTCTCTTTGTTCCTGACCTGGTTCTGTCCTACTCTCCCCTTCCAAAGGCTGAGCTTTGCTGCAGTGGGCTCTGAGCTGGCCTAACAGCCTCACCCAGGACACTAAATAAGTGCAGACGTGAGGAGTCCCAAACGATGAATGGCAGACCCTGCTGAGAACATGGATTAGTGCTGCAGGGCACTTAAAAAAGGGACAGGGAGCCTGTTGATGGGCAAGGGATCTGTGGAGAGCCCAGGAACGTGCAGAAAGAGCAACCAAATCAGGATTTTCTACTTTAATTCCAGGAAGCCGGAAGGTCTCAAGCAACAGCTCCTTTTTGGGCAGTAATACACACAACTGCTGGGGAGGTTGACGACAAGATCCCAAATTCTGAAAGATGGGATTAGAAAAAAAAAAACCAAACACACAGCGAGGCACAACAAGAGGTTTATGGCTGAGGTTAAAAATAAAATCGCCGACGCATAAAAATCTCCCAACGTCATTTCTCCAGTTGTTTTTATGCCATGAATAATACAGGCCAGTAAATTAACCCTAGTGTCTCAAGCTTTTCTGCTTAGGCAAAGTCTCTTTACTAAAGGCAGAGCAGGCTGGCTGGCATGCCACAGACATGAAGGCACATATAAACAGGGCAGGAAGATCAGAGAGACTCATCTCTAATCAATTATTGGTGCAGCAGAGCGTGTAGGAAAGCACGAACAGAGGAGCCAACAAGCAGCTTCTCCTGATGTTCAGGTCAGGCTCAAAACCCCTTGAGCCTTCCACCTACTTCCATTTCTAAATTAGAAGCATTTAAAGTCAATTAAGATGCTTAAAATGGTAAATCAAACAAGCCAATCTACAGATGGCCATCAAAATACCACTAACACAGCACGGGTGGAGAAGCAGCCACATAAGATGCTGTTTCAACATCACCTACTCCCTCCGGCTGAAGATGAAAATTAAGGATAATTGAGAGCTCAGTACAAAACCTCAGGAGAAACCAAAGGGAGAGTCTCAAAAGCTGCTAAAATCAACAGACTTGTGTAGTACTGATCAGGACAGTATTTGCAGTCTTTGCAACCCAAGCGTCACGGCTCTCCTATCAACTTGTACCAATAAGAGCTACTGGATTCCTAAAAGAAGGAAATAAAGATTCCCTGGGTCTCCTTCTGCAATAAGATCTCCTTTGCTGTTCACAGGCAGCAGGGACCCTAATGAGAGGTTCACCAATACCTTCGTCACAAACCACTAAGATGAATGTTGCTACAGGAGATGCCAAACTGCATCGAAGTTTCAGGGAAGTGAAGCACTTGCTCAGGGCAGAGAGATACCAGCCTTGGCTGCTTGCTCCCTTCATTTCCTGTCACAACTACCCAATTGTTTCACAAATACAATGAAGCTCTGATCTATTTCAAACACCGTTTTGTCAGAAATTTTCCTGGCAATAAACACAGACTATATTTAAAGCAGCGCACATGCAAAGCCCACTTCATTAAAGAGGGTTTCTAAGCACCAGATTGGATAGAAAAATCCTCACTGAAGTTGCCCTCCTCTTTGTACATCATCCTCCAAGATGTTTCTCCACATTGTTGTCTCAGTACAATTCCCACTTGTTCTGCAAGGACCACCTCCAGGGTGTTGGGCTCCTCACTAGGGCTGTCTCCAGGAGCCCACAGTTCCAGGCTGGTCTCTGCTATAGGCAGCTGCCTGCTGGGGAACCGACTCATTTTGGTGAGTGCACAGCACAGACAAGTGTTGATCACCATTAATTTGGTAAAGTAAGCTGCATCTTCACATAACTCCATTATTCATCAACTGAGTCACACAGTTCTGCTCCTAGCAGCAGGCTCCCAGGAACATGCCCACTACTCTCCTGCCATCAGCATCCATTTCATAGAGCACTGGGATCTTCAGACACTTTGGTCACCTCTTTCCATCAACAGAGCTACTCGGAATTGTGGAAGAAAGATGCAGAAGTATTTGCAAGACACTAAAAATACCATTTGAATTCCTCCTTCTAAGAAGCTAAGGACTTCATTTGAAATCTACCTTCCAGGCAGATACACCCCACCCCAGAAAAACACCAGAAGAAGCACATTGTACACACCTAACAACTAGACCATTCAAGGCAGAGAGCCAGCTGCTACCTGCAGTACAGCCTCCATCTGTCAAGCAGGGCTGCAGAACGGACAGCTCAGTTTTCCCAAGAACAGAAAAGCCCCCAGCAGGCCAATTCATGTTCCCCCCTCTCATCTTACTATGGAGCAGCTGCAGTGGTGGAACCGGCTCTGGTTTTGTCTGTCCTATCTATAAATAAAGACAATCCAACAAATTGAATCCTGCCACTCTGTCACTTTGTCCTGAGCAGCAGTGGAAATATGTTGAGGCCCCAAAGGCATCCAGCATCCCCCTGCCAAACCCCACTCGGTGCTGGCTGCCCGCACGCGAACAGCACGCAGGGTGCCTGGTGCTTCCAAAAGCACTCAGCACTGGCCCCCTGGTGCCTGGGCAAAGGCTGGATGCCAAAGCCCAGTGCCCAGTCAGAAGGTGGCCAGAGCCATTCCCACCCCCAGAGAACAGCACGGTCCAGTCAACGCTTCATGGCAAATGTGTCTGCTCATGTTTTTTGAATCCTCTCCTTTGGGATGTCTGGGGATGTGGAGGTGCAGAGAGGGGGTCCAGATAGGTTAGAAAAGCACAAAGAAATAGGGAGGAATATTTCTGGCTCAGTAGCTCTAGGGAAAAGCTTGAAAACTTGCTGCAAATACCTTCTGCTTGTGCAGTCTTAACAGTTGGCATTTTAAGGACTCCCACAACTAAATGGCTGGTACCCAGGGAACCTGAAAACAGAAGGACCAGAAACAAACAAAACCCCTAAATCTTGTTCTTTAGCAGTCCATGGATGTTTTTCTTTACTCCCAACAGAGCAGGATCAGACCTGCAAACACTGGTTCAAAAGCCAATGCCTCAGTGATTACAGCAGTGAGTCAATCACTGTGCCCTGTCTCAGCAGAATAAGCTATCACAGGAATACCTGTCCCTGTTAGCACAGGAGAATCCAGAGGAACAGCTCTGGGAACAGAAGAGCAGCCTGCCTAACAAACCAGCAGTTCAAATTCTGGGTATAAAATCCTGCCTTCCCTAGTCTTCCTCAAGGCCCATGTCACAACATAGCAATTGTAAGTGCCACAACCCTAGTGCTTATGCAGGCTGAATTAACCCAGAAATAAAGTAGTGGACTCGGTACACCAGGCTTAGAAATTAATTTTTCACCTAGCATCTAGCTGGGATGAGAACACAGGCAGATTAACTCTTGCAGAGCTGCCAGAGCAGGCAGCTAAACCTGCTTTCTCTCTTCTCCCTTCCCTGCCACCCAGCTCACCATCCTGCAGACACAGCAAAGCACGGCTGTACAGCAGCTAGAAGATACACGTGAAGGCTCAGATAGCAGACAACCCAGTTTTGCAGTCCTTAGCAGGATTTATGTCCAAGTGGAGCTGTGCCACTCAGACAGCTCTGACACAAAGTGCATACGCTTGGCAGTGTGTCTGCTTACCAGGAGTTGCCCAGTTTTTAAAGGGGTCACACAACAGAAACCACCAGGAACATCAATGTGATGCTCCCCCCCCAAAAAAAAAAAAGATATTGAGGTCATTTAACTCTAATCATATTTAAAACACCATCTGACAAGGACTAGATTTGGTCTGGAAGATTTTAGATCTCATGTAGATCTTTTTATCCTCTGTCTCCAGTATTTCTTGTGGTTGTCACTTGTCTACACAGCCTGCACCACCTCATGGTGGGCACTTGGTCCAAACCTTTTTAGCTCAGGTGAGGACAAGAGAAAGCCACCCCACTCTCGAGGCACTTCTCAGTAGCAGTCAGCAAGACCAGGAAATGCACTCTTCAGTCCTGTCCTCCATGACAAGTGGAGATGCAAGTACAGACCACTTATTAGGCAAGGCAAATTAACAATTCCACATTAATACAGTGCTCACCAAATCTGTTTATGTGGATTATGAATCCCATTAATCTCATCCCTATGGCAGTCTCACTGTTTTGTTTAATACAAAAAGCTCCTTAGGACAGCTTCACCAGCCATCCCACCAACTGCTCACGTCTGAGCATCAGCAGCTTCTTTCTTGTCTGTGTGCAGTGAGGCAGGGAAGGGACAGGAATGGCTCTGGGAAGTTGCCTTGGGTGACCTAGCTATGGTTAAAATTAACTTTGAGACAGCCAAAAATCACATTCACGCACACACGCATCTCTGCCTTGATTGACAGCTGCCTCAGCTTTTCCACACATTTGATCTTTTCTCCATCTAACCCAACCCCCTTAAACCCTGCTTTATTTTTAGACAGCTCATTCCTCCTCACTGCAGCCAGCACTGGAGTCCTTCTGGTTTGCATCTTCAGGAAGGTGACTAATTGGCTCGTGCAGTGAGCAGCCCGGGCACCCAAACGCGGCACGTCTCACACCACCCTGCTCCAGATTCCCATGGGAACCAGCTGGAGAGGCAAGGGGCTGTCCTCACCAGCCAGGAGACAAGGCAGCAGGAGGGTTTAGCCTGAAGAGGTTAATGTCAGAAATCCAGTTCCTTGCTGCCCTGTACAACTGGGTCTGCTGGTGGCACTGTGTGGAATCGGCCTGTTATCTCCCCACCTACTTGTAGATGTCCCTCCCAAAAGCACTCCTTCCTATTCACTGTCTCCTTATGGCCTCAGTCCACTACCCCTCTCTCCTCCTAAAAGCCCAGTAAATGATAGCTTTTCACCTGCTCAGTGACCAGCAGCAAATTCTTACAGCACAACCATGACAACAAAGGAATAAAGCTGGTTAACCTTTAACTACCTTTGCAACATCTGCCCTAGACAGGCTTCTTTCACTTGAAACTCCCAGCCAGGAGAAAATCTGTGACACTCACCATCAAAACAAAGAGTTGGTGCACAGAGAACCATCTGGGCTAAGCTCTGCTCTCTCCCTGATCAAACAAATCCACAGCTGCCACGGCAGTAACAAATGGGGTCTGGTGCTTTGCTCCAAAACACAAACCCCAAAAGAGGAAAGGGCATGGGGAAAAATAAACATTGAGAAACAAGTGATGCCCATCCTCAGCCCAACAGATGTTTGATATATACTGGAAAGAGAAGTTATCCAGTCAGGCAAGCACAATGCAAGGCTCTGGACCTGCCCAGCAGGAACTGGAGTGTCCCTCTCTTACCCACAACACAGGGCATTGCCATGCCTCAGCCAGAGGGACAAAGAGCTGCCCACACCTCTCTGTGGGCTTGAGGACACAGGCAGGCAGAGAGCTGATGGTCTTCTGACCACCTGCCCTTTCAAAACCTTGGCTGGAGAGACAAATGAAGCTGACTAGGATTCAATTTTATTTCCTGTGAAAAATCTCCTGTGTAAGAACAAAAAAAAATGCTCTGAGAAGAACATTTCTGTGACATGCTCCGATGATCAATGATAAAAGCCACCTAATTCTTTTCAAAGAAATGAAATGTCCCACACTTGTGGGTGAGCTACTAAGCAAAGGACACCTATAAAGTCATCACTTTAAATGGTAACTAAATCATTCCAGTGAGTACAGGATCAGGGTGCCTTTAGAGGCTAAAAGGCACCAAGTGACAAGACAGAACCAGTGCAAGGCTCTCTTGTGCACGCAGAGTCAAACCTGGCTCTCCTCCACCTCCATGTTTTTTCCTTAATGCTCAAATACTTATTTTCTTTTATCCTAACAGTCATTTTCTCCTCTCAGACAAAGATACCAACCCTGACAAGAAGTGGATGCAGCCAGTAAACAGGAGCCATTCAGGAGTTTCAGTGTACTTTGTAGGGGTGTTTATAAAAATAAGAAACATGCAAAGGAAATGAAGTCTTGCTTTAAATACAGAGCAAGCTGGCAGACAGAATATAAAGCACAGGAACTGGAGAATCTTAGGGCAGCAGGGAAAAAATTACCCTGAAGGAGAAAAGTTCTTGGCTCTAGACAAAATGAAAACATACCATTAGTTTACTT
>NW_008581237.1:0-7760 GCF_000691845.1 Merops nubicus | reverse complement strand
CTCTTTCCTGCAACAGATTCAGAATCCACTTTAGCCTTCCTGATGTTGTAACTGCATAAAAATTTAAGGTCTTGTGTGACACTAAAGAGCTGTGGAAGTAAAGCTCAGGATGTCCTCCTGAACTTCATCACATCTGACTTATTACATAGGTATAGATTTCCAACCCCCAAAGTGACTTTTTGTTGTTTGGTTTTGGATTTTTCTGTTAGGGAATTAGGATAAAGGTATGTCAGGACATGAGAAAAAGAGGGACACCGTTCTAAGAAGATGAAGAGCTGACAGCAGCAGGCAGCAGCATGGAAATTTTAGGCTCGGTCTCTTTCCATGGATTAGAGACAAGCTCTACAGAGCTCACACAAAGGCAAAGTAGCATCAGGAACTCAAGCATCTCTCTGCTCTGCTCTAAGGTAAGAAGGAAGAAAACCTGACAAGTACAGTACTCTAAACTAGTGGTTGCAAGGGAGAGTCTGAAGATCTCCTTCAATGTGGAAGAAGAAAAGTACTACACAGTGTGGCACACTAATGACTTGGAACATGAAAAAAGCACTTAGTCTAGATAAACTCCAGCTATGCATGATTAAAAATACATGAAATAATCCTGAAGCAACTTGCGTAAGGATGTGATGAATCCTCCACAAAACAAAAAATTAAAGTCAGGGACTGCCTTTCACAAAAGATACACTCTAGCTCATCCAGAAGTTACAGCATAAATTACAGGGTGGAGCTTTACTGGACTGTTTTATATTTGGAGGGGTTTGGACTTGATGAACATAAACATTTCAGGCTGGAAGGGATTGCTGGGAGATGGCAGATAAGATCCTTTCGATAAAATCCTACTTAACTCCTCTAAAAACAAAGTCAATTTAGCTGCAATATACCAGTTACCAACAAATCACCCCGGGAGATGGCAGATAAGATCCTTTCGATAAAATCCTACTTAACTCCTCTAAAAACAAAGTCAATTTAGCTGCAATATACCAGTTACCAACAAATCACCTCAAACATCAACTTGCAAATACAATCTTCCTTATTGTCCTTCCACACCAAACAGAGTATCATTATAAATCATACGCTGAGTACAGCTGTAAACACAAGTTTTGTTCTTTTTTTAAGCGTGGGCCTGGAATAAATCCCACTGCTTTAACTGATTTGTGATCATTTTCTGAATAGATGGCCCTTCCTAAGGATTTATAACCAAGAGGAGACACATTCCACTGAGATACAGCCTAGAGAAGTAGAGCCATATTCCAGTAACACATCCAGCATTACAACATACAAAGCATCACATTGTCAAGGTGTTGGACAGCCAGACCTCCGTGAGGCTGGATCTATTGGAGTTAATAATAGATGACAGAAGCCTCAGAGCAAATGGATTAAAAAGGAGAAAAATAAACAAGAGAGTCATAAGCATTAGATCTGAGCAACTCACCTGAAAAGGAGCCTTTCCTGTTAGACACTGATAAATGATGGTTCCTATACTCCAGAGGTCAGCTTTGGCATCGTAGTGTTGAGACATAATGACTTCTGGGGCCTTTTTAGGGAGAGAACAGAAATCTGGTTTACAAAAGCTGTAGGGTTTAGGGTTTGTCTGTTTTAGCAGCTGCAAGACAGAAACAGAAGTCACTTATGCTTTAAGAACCTGTGAGCTAGATTTCCCAATAACCATCCAAGGTTTGCTCCCAAGAAGACTGTAACACTACCTAGAAAGGGCCAATGCCCTATCTTCAGAGGGGAAGCAGAAGCTTTCATTAGGCAGGCAAAATACCCTATGATGTCTGGCTAGTTTGAGCCCAACGAGTACTCTCTCTTGTCAGTGTACCATTTTCTGCTCAGAAGCAGCCTCACTGAAATCACACAGACAGATCTTCTAAAGCAAAGCAAGTTCCAGGTAAATTCCAAAGAGCAAAGGCTCACACTGTAGAGGTAAGCTTCAGCCTCCAGCCTGACCTACATCACTTCTGCACTTTCCTCATTCAGCCCAAGATGGCAGCATATTAATTATGCTCCAGAGGCTGCTGCCAAGGTCAGACCCCGGGTTCAAAGGCAGAGCTGCAGGTTTCAGTCCAACAGCTTGAGCCCTGCTGTGCCTCAGAGCCTGGGTTCTAATCTCACACATGCCCTCAGCTGCTCCCTCCCAGGCTTGTTCCAGAAGCTGGAGAGGATGCAAGCCCACAAAGCCCTGTGGCTCAGAGGGCAGCGTGCCTCAGGAGTGGCAGAAGGACAGAAGGGCAGGCTTGCTAATCCCACGGGTTTATACCAGTGGATTTCATCGCAGTGCTGCCAGCATGGAACAAGATCAATTTTCTAGCTCTGCTACAAGTCATGGCCACATGTAATGGAAAAAAATATGGAAGCAAACGAGTTGTGGAGAGGAGCTCAACCTGTCCATAAGGGACACAAAACAAAGGTATGACACCAATCAAAGCCAAGAAAGCAGGACAAGAACTGCACAATGAGATGTCAAGTCTCGGGTGCCATGGCTCATATGAGGGTTCAGACAGAAAGGTCATTCATTCTGGTGGGGGTAAAATACCTCTCTTTTTTAAAACAGCAAATTGAAAAGAGCATCAGTGGGCTACGAGCTCAAGCAGGAGTGAGGGTCTGCCTTGGCAGCAGATGTTTCCAGGGATACCACACAAGATCCACAACAGCACTGGAGACTGACTTCAAACACCCCCTGAATTCCAGCTGAGCCCTCCCTCCCCATCTTTCTTCAAATCCATCAGTAAACAGAAAACAATATGAAACATTCTGAGATTCCTTGTGAGGTCCTGGGTTGTTTAAAAAAGTCCTTGCTAGCTTCCTCCAGCCCTTTCAAAAAATAAGCTGGGTGTTTTCATTTACTTTCACGACAGACTCCAAAAGAAAACACGAGAGTCTCCAAAAGAAAAAGTATCACTAAAAATAGACAATTCAGGAAAGTCTTGCAGGAGAGAAAAAATTACATCATCTTCACATATAGCATAGTTCAAATAAATATCAGGCTCCAAAACAGTGACATAGAGGAAGTCTGTTTTGCTTGAGTTAGTACTGTGGAACAAACTATAAATATGCTACTTCTGTGCAGTGCAGCACAGCCCAGCCCAACTCTGCCCAGAGTGCTGAGGAAAAGAAAAAAACAACAAAAACTTAAGAGCTTATTAGATCATGTTCAAAATCAGGTGTCTACTGCCCCAGGGCTCTTTTAAAATTTCAACCTAAATTGATCCACATCATCTTTTTATTTTGAGCTCAGACACTCACATCCCCAGGAACTATTACAGGGCTGACTTTGACCAACATTTTATTTCTGGCCTGGTTTTGCCATTTTTATCATCAATGACTTGATTCAACACTGAGATCTTGACTGCTGCCATGAGCACAAACAAAAAATTGCCTCCTCACATCCTCTTCCCAGAGTGGAAAGTACAAATGGGGGGTGAAAGGGATCAGTTTGGGTTTTTTAAACACATCTGTTTCACAAGCTGAGGAGTCATGCTGGAAGCAGGTGGTTTGGTAAAAGAACTGGGGGAAAAGGGCCTGCTGAAATAGTGATTTACTGAGGCTCCTCTCCAAGGAATCAAAACCTCAAATATAGCCAGATGTGTGAAATATCACCTCAGCCCTCACTCTCTTTTGCTGTTGCTTCACTTGCAGCAGAACAAATAGATTTAATTTACCAATGCCTTCAGTGCTGGGGCCCCAGTCCCCTTTGGAAGATGCAGCTTCTGGGAGCAGACAGTAATCAATACTGTTTTTTTCAGTTTTCTTTATCCACAGCTCACCTGAAAGTGAGGTGAGCCCACAGGCACCTGTTGTTCAACATTACCAGCAGTCAAAACTTTATGAAGTCTCCCTGTGTCATAGCTGGTTTCTGATAAATAAAATTTCACCTTTGTGGAAAAATAGCACAAAACAAAGCCTTGCTTCTTGGTGGCAAAGCCAGAACAATGCAAAAAAATCTGTAGGCAAAACACACTTACCATGTACATTGGTGAACCACACAATGTTGCTGCCATCATATTATTCTGCAGGTATCGGGCAAACCCAAAGTCAGCTGCAAAGAGAAACAGAGGTTTCAGGATCAGACACCAGTTCTAGAGAGCCAGCACCTTCTCCAGATGATTTCCCTTCCTCTCCTTCCACTGCCCATCAATCTCCACAGCAAGTGAAGTACCCTACCTAAACAAGGCTCTCCTTGAGCAGCAACATCCTTGTGCTGTTATTAATGCACACTAGAAAAGCACAGAGCAAGCCACAAAAAGAATGACTCAGAGGAACAAACTCCCATCCATTTTTCAGATACCAACAGACACTTCTTCCTGCACTCCTGACTCCAGTCAGCTGCTGGAAGCTGGTAGGTCTCTCCTGGCTTCAGTGAGAACGTGCCAGTTGAACTAGCTAGTTCATCTACAGTTATCTCAGCTTTTAATTTGGGGAACTGAAAGTATCCTTTCCCATTGAAAAGGCTGCAACAAATACCCAAGAGAAACCACTGCTTGCCACCACCCACATTCCCAGCCCAGCCTGTGCCTTTAGAGGAGTCTCAGCAGTGCTTAACCCCAGCACAAGGACAGAAAGCTGAGCCACAGCTCACCTGGTGGCTGGAAGAGCCAAGGACAAGGAACACCAAGATGAATTACCTCGGCAGGTTACTCAGCATCTGATCATACGATACTCAGATTCTCTCAGGGTTACCAGATATTTCAAGCCAGGAGACTGACAGTTGCTTACACTGTCATCTGTCACCGATGACTTGGTACAGCTAGCCAGTCCCTGGACCACGTCCTTCCCAGGGGACTGGGAGGGAGGGCTTGTAGGGGACATCACACCCAAGGGCAGCTGTGCCCACAGCCCTCCTGCCTGCCTTTACAACTCCCAGTCATAGCTTCATACTTTGCAAAAAAAAACAAATTTAAAGACCCCACTTTAGCCAAATGGGCAGCAACACTTCAGATGTGTCCACTGGGCCTCATTTCTCACCTGAATGCAGCATTAACACTTTCTGCACAGCACAGGGTACAGGCAAGGAAGTTTTATCTGACTGGTAACAGCTTCAGCTTGTGAACTGTAACATAATCAGAAGTCTGTGTGTTGAGGGTGGCAGCACTCATTTCTGAGGAGCCACAGGGGACACGTGTGCTCCGTAAGTGGATTTCTGGAGCAGCTGGGACAACTACTGCTCTATCTGTGTCACTTGCCTAACATGCAAAAAAGTTTCTCCAAAATGTAGCTGAGAAGCCTGCCTGTAATTTGGCCTGTGGAAATGCCTGCTTTTAGATGTGCCTGACCCTCATCGTGCTTTCTGAGACCAGCCAGGAGAACAGTTTCAGGCTTGAAGACACCAACGTTTACCTCAGTACTATCAAAACCTGAAGACAAAAGGCACAATGTCTGCTCATTTCCTGGTAAGCCTGGAGATTACAAACCAATTAGGGTAGGCTAGTATTTGTTTTTAGCAAGGGAAGCACCATTCCACTGGAAGTAGAGCAAGGCTTGCCCTGTTCTTTTGTGTTAGTCTGTGCCCTGGCAGAGCAGAAAGCTCTTGCTCCTACTGCTTGGAGCCACCTGAAGGTTACGTTTGGCAGAAAAAGTAAGTGAGGAAAAGGAAAACATCAGGGCATTTTAAAAAGTACAGCTGTTCTTTCCTTCTCCTAGGCTGCTCCCCAAGGAATGACTGAGGCTTGCCACTTCTCCATTGCCAAACTCCTGAGAGCACTCAGGGTGATGGCTCTAACAGGGTCTCACCGATCTTTATGCGAATGTTGTTGGGATTTGATTTCCTGCCTCCAGTGTAGGAAAGGAGAATATTCTGTGGTTTCAGGTCCCGATGGATGATGCCTTTGCTGTGCAGCATTTTCATGGCACCTGCTATCTGCTGGAGAAAGAGTCTGATGGTGTCTTCACTAAGTGTCCGCATAGCTAGGAAGGAAAAAAAAGTAACCACAGATGAAGCAATTACATCAGTTCTCTGAAGAGCCCAGAGGGCAGCTTCTCCACAGCAATTAGGCATAATTTCTTTTTTTACTTCCACGCATTGCATTTTTTCTCCTCATACTACTCCTGAATGATTCCTACAGGCAACAATGGAGAGCATTTGCATTCCCAGCTTACTCTGCGGTCACAGCTGTTTTCAGCTTCAAGTGTCTCATGGTGAGCTTTGGCCAGTGGCAGGTGCTGAATTTGGGTTCTCAGCTGGGTCCAAAACTGACATCTGGTGAGGTTTAGGGCTTCCCTCAGCAACAGCTGCTGGCCAGGTCTAGGCAAGTACTAGGCAGGGCCTGTGGCCCAAGCAGTGGGAGGGTTGCTACCTTCGAGCTGTGGTCAATACCTAAGGTCAGAGCTTGATCACAAAGCCTGTGTCTAAAGGTGGGGCTAGAAGGAAAAGCAGTTAAGATGAGGATTTATGCCTGCAAGAATCATTAAGGCTCCCGCTGGGCCTGGAAAGGGTTGGTAGGTTAAATTCAGACAGTCAGGGATCTGCAACTTCAGGTCTAAGCCTTGTGCATCGTCTACCCACTTGACCAAACAATAATTCTAATCCCAAACCCAGTGTTAGGATGAACCACAGTTCAATATCTAACCACATACCCCTGCCATATGGCCCCTGCAAACTGTCATCTGTCTCCATCTTGCATCCATAGTGCAACAAGGGCATCTCAGAACGCTCCCATAAGCAATTAAAAAAAAATTAGTAAATCTACAAATATGGAAGCTCTGAACAGCACTCTCCTGAGATATGGGCTTCCCAAGAACTGTGGTGTGAAAATAAACTTATTGAAGGGATTAAAATAACGTTCAACTGGCTCTTCTAATCAGAGCAATGGGACATTAGCTCTCGTTATTTTAAGAACTGTATGTATGAAACTCTTGCCAAAGCTGGCAGCAGCCTTCTGAACAAGCCCCAGGATCAGCAGTGCTACCAGCCTGCCTCCTTCTCAGTCACTGAGCAACTCAGTCTTAAAGCAAGCACCATTCCACTTGAATAAAATCATTTCTTTGGTAAAAGGTCCCTGTAAGTTAGTTGGGACTTCATTAGTGTTTTTCCAGCTGTTCTCCAGTGAGACATTAAAACAAGCTGGCAGGAGCTTCAAAATGCTACTCTACCTAGTCAGCTAGAAGGGAGGAATCCTTATGAAAACACAGATGAGGTTGCACACAGCTTTAACACAACACAGGAAATTAAAAATCTAACTTTTAAAATATGTGCCTGGGAAACAGCAAGGGACACAGATAAGTTAAACAGCACTTAGAAGAGAAAATAAACTCCCACCACTCCCAAACCTCACTGTTGTAGGAGGTGGCACAAGCAGAGCTAAAATATCACCATGGCTATCAGCTGGTCCTGGAGTCACACACGTGAGCTCAGAGCACATGTACGTGGAGTTTCTCTCCCCTCACTGGGCCTTTTTCCTCAGGAACTGGCACTCAGCTGGAATTCAAGAGACTCCTTTGCAAGAAGGGGAGATTTCGTGAAGGGATTTTTAAGGATATTAACAGGCAGCTCATATCCGAGCCTTCCAAACCCACTTGCATCTCTTGGAAAAAGCACTGTCTCCTCTTTAACCAGGCTGTCCCCAGCCTCCTCCTGAGATCCATCAGTGTGCTCAGTCCTGTACCACTTTCTCTTAAAGCTCCAGCATCTTAGCTGTGCTCAGTCTTCTCTCAAAAGGTCTCTGCAACATTTCTGTGATTCCTATTCAGGGAAATCTATTCAGGAACGGCTAAAACATCATCTTTAAACAAGCCAGCAAGAATTCCAAAGTTTTTTGCCCAGCCCA
>NW_008581236.1:0-502 GCF_000691845.1 Merops nubicus | reverse complement strand
ATACATCTGGACACTCCCACAGGGATATGGAGCTGGGTGATGCTGAAGAGCCAAGAACTGGGTCAGGCCAGGGGATTGAGTCCTGCCTGCAGCAGGAAGGGCAGCAGCTTACTTCCAGTTCTCAGAGGCACAAATAAACTCGTGTGACTTTTCCACTTTGATTCCTCCTTTGTTTGATGTCAGGAGGGTGTTAACATCACTGGAACGTCCAGACATGGTGCAACAAACACAGTGCTTTACTACTGAACCATCCTTCAGTGTCTCTTTACCAACCCAAAACTGCTGGTCTGTAAATCTTTTAAAGCCTTCATGGAAAGGAAGAAAAAAAGGAGTTTTAATCCTTAATTTCCTTCCATTAGAAGCCTGTTAGAAGAATATCCAATGTGAGATCTCCACCAGGGAAATAATACCTGAGGTAAGTCCTAAGTAGGACTCTGATGGAAGAGGCACGTCCCTGGGAAGGAGGAAGATGAGGGGATGCTGCCTGTGGTGCTCTGCAGCC
>NW_008581235.1:440-8775 GCF_000691845.1 Merops nubicus | reverse complement strand
GGGGGTGGCTGTACAGCTGTGCCTTGGTCCACCGTGCTCCTGAGGGGAGCTCCCCAGCCGGCCCTGGCGCCCATTTAGTTTTAAAGGGATTTTTTGTGTGTGTTGGCCGTACCGAGGTTCTGTGCTGACAGCAAGCTGGGCAGGGGCTGAGCACGCTGGTCAAGGGGAGACTCCTGGGGAGCTGGGAGTAGGGACCAGGTGCCTTTGGCAGGGGAAGGGGAAATCAGGAAAGGTAGATGAGGGATAGTTGTGTTGTCTTTTTCGATGGCTACCGATATTGGGGTGGATTTTGTCTCTATTTCTGGTAATGTTTGCTCCCCTGTGCAGTGCAGGGAGAAGGCTACTTGGGCAAGGGGTCCAGCAAAACGTGGGGTGAGTGTGGATGTGGCTGTGACCCAGTGCCATCAGTGCTCTAATACTGCTCTTCTTTGTCTCCTTCAGGCCACCTGTCTGTTGCCCTCCTCTGGGGCAGCAATAACCTGTCTTTGCTCTCCTGCTGAGCTTTTGAAGCTATGTCCCTCTTCCTAACCTTGCGTCCGCACTGAACGTTTTTAGTTCCTAAATGCGTGTTGGAGATCCTTGCATAAGAACCCCCCAAAGCAGCACCCCTGAGGGCTGACGCATATCAGATGTCCAGGTCTGTGCTGATGGAAGGAGGCCTTGCTGGTTCCTTGTCCCTAACGCTGTCCCTTTTGTTTTGCAGGAACAGAGGAAGTGGTCTTCGGGAAGGTTGGAGGAAGTATCCTCCTTTTATGCCGAAACGTCTCCAAAGAAGCGACCGAGGTGGTCTGGTTCCAGGGGGATCCGCACTCTGTCCCCCCACTCTTCTCCTCGAGGGTCGCCTTCCCTCCAGATGTCCGTTTCTCCCTGGTTGACAACAGCTCTCTGCGCATCACGGAGCTGCGAGCGCAGGACGAAGGCAACTACACTTGCAAGGAGGTGCTGAACAAGACAGACCATGAGCACAGGGTCCAGCTCCTGCTAGCCAGTAAGTCTGTCCTGTTTCTGTGAATTTCCTCTTCAGTCTCACAGGTCCCCAGATGGACGCTGCTGGAAAAATAGTGTAAAAAAGGGCAAGGTGACTTTATCATGCAAAACCTGTGGGCAAGCTGGTACCACTCACTCACACGTTCACTCACGAGCACTGAATGTGTGAGTAAACGGCTTGTCAAGGATCAGTTGTGTGCACTTGCAGAGATGGAATGCCAGCTGTTAAGTCCTCACTGTGCCTCTTCAGTACCTTCTTTGTTGGTGACAAACTAGTTTTGGGGCAGGTCCTCTGCAGCTCTTCCAGAGTGGCTTTTTGCCTCACAATCTGCCTGGCTTGAGCCTTTGTATATCTCAGGGCAGGAGCTGCTGCTCACTGACTTTTTTTTCCCTTGACTGAAATATATGTTTGGAACAGATGTGCTGTGCCACTCCTTGTTGCCTTCTTTTTGGTGTGAGGACAGAGGGTCCTGAGCTGATGACTTGACTCTGCTGAGTCTTACAGTGCATCCTTCTGATTTTGGTGGAAGCACCACGTTCCTCATACCCTCTGCTGGGAGCATGCCTGTTGTTACCAGTACAGGCCCTTCTCTTAGCTTTTTTGTCCTGTTGTGTCTTTTGGTGCTCTCTCCCTGTTCTGTCTCTATTCCATTCATTCTCTTAGAAATCTCCACAGTACAGGTGGAGGGTCAGGCTGGAGGGTCCTCAAGCTGATTATTTCACACAGTGCTGGCACAGGTCTTTCCTGCTTCTGCTGGGGAACTGTTCTCTGGTACAGATGCCTCATCTCTTCTGTGGGAACAGCCTCCTCCAGATCAGCAGGGAGCACTGGTCCTGTGGCTGGTGCCACCCTTGGTCCCTTCACCAGGTCAAGTCAAATGTGATGGAGGCTCTGGGCCTTCAGACCTGGGCTGTCACCTGCTGTCCTTTATGCCAGCCAAGCCCATATTATAGGCTTGAGAAGAGGGACAGGCTGCTGCCAGTTTGCCTATTCTGGGGCCATTCTGTGTTCTTTTGGCCCCTGCCTCTCTTGCTGGTCTTTCCATCAACACCTGCCGTGTGTGAGATGTTTTCTGTTTGTGTTCAGGGTGTTCCTTCCTTCTCAGTGTTTGGTGAAGGGTGTGTGTTGTAAAAATTATACCTGTTTTACACAAATCAAATCTCTGAAAGTTCACACAGATAAAAATTCCCTTCCTGGGGCAAGGAACCTGCAGATGGGATCTGGAAGGTCACGGGAGGCTGGAGTGAAGGAATCAAGCCCCAGGCTGCTTCAGAGATGAGGCTTAGGAGAGGGAGCCCTAAATCTGGAGCACTGGTGCAAAACACTCGTGAGCAAAAGGTACCTGTGGCATTCCAAGTGCTGGTGCTGCTGGACTTCATTTGTTAGGGTGGAATTAATGTGTCAATTAATTTCCAAAGGCTACAAAGGTGATATGGGACACTGGTGTTCCCATAAATAAGTGGGAGAGATTTCTAGTGATGCTTTGGATCAACAAAGACTAGAAGTTGAGGTTTCATGTAGGGAGCTAGCAGTTGACAGTCTTCATCCCATCTCATAGTTTGCCAGAAAAGTTCTCTTTTTGATTAAAACTGCCTTAAAAAAACCCACAAGCAATAAAGTAAACATTCTGGCAGCAGGACACGGGTGCAGCTGTGCCTTGAGGTGCTGCTTTGTGTTTGGGTTGGGTGGGAAGCATGTGGTGAGAAGTGCAACTGCACACCTCCAAGGGCTTCCTTGGTGTGGTTGTGTGCAGTTTGATAGAAGCCACTGTTGGCTCCTCTGTGGGCAGCGAGGTCCTTTCTGCTGCTGTCCTGTGAGGGTTTTTTGGTGGCAGGGGATTGGAGGCTTTGAGGTTTTTGGGTTGTTAACATGTTGGGTACAGATCTTTGCTAGCATTTAGACAGAAGAGCAGAGAGCAGGAGAGCCTGGGAGTTCAGGGTGGAAAGCTGATGGTTCCTGGAAGCAGCACAGAAAGCAGAGCTGGATGTCTGGGAGGGCTGCATCCACCTCTCAAGGTGGGGCAGTTGCTGGTGATTCAGGCTGGCAGGCTGCTCAGATTAACCACAGCCAGGATTTGGCACCGGTTCTGAGACCTCCCCGGAGCTGGGACAGAGCAAGTGTTGTAGGCAACTGTCCTGCTAGAGCTGGAGGGTTCCAAAGATCATACAAGATGTGTGTATAGTCCCTGGCAAGCCAAGCCCCAAGAAGGTATGTTCCTGTGGCTCTTGCAGGGTTTTGCCACGTTTGTGAACCCTGGGAACTCCTGTCGTTTGAAAGTCAGTTGAATAAACACTCTGCAAAAACCATCGGGCATCCCTCTGACATCTCTTGTGTGGGGCTCAGTTTGGCAATGTCTGATCTCTTGGTGGGATCTTGGTCACTGTTGGACTAGGCAAGCCAGCCGTGGGGCCACAGCACAGCAATTCTGCCTGGATCAGAGTGCAGAACCCCTGTGTGAAACCAGCTGGTAGGAGCCAGGCAGGGACTCGTTCTGCAGGAAGCTGGGTGAGGGATTGCTCTTGGGTGTCTCTTGGCTTCTGACCCACCTCTGCCACCATCAAGTCGTGTCTGTCTTTAAATAACAAACACAGTCGTGGTGGTTACAAGGTGTCCCTGGCACAAGGCCAGCAGTGACTTACCCTCCTGCTGTTCTTTGCTGGAGTTTGTCCCCACTGCTGCAGCATGGTGCGTGCCTGAGACATGCCATCGGGCCCCACGGGGCCACCATGGTGGGGTTTAGGTGCTCCTTTCCTCTCTGTTGGGTAAAGCTGTGGCAGTGACTTGTTTCCTCCCTCTGCTTTAGTCCCTCGAGGCTTGGCTGTGGTTGCTGCCATGGCTTTTGCAGGACAGCCCCCTGCTTGGGCCCTCTTGGCCGTGGTTCAGAGCTGTGCTGCCTGGGGCTGTGGGACACAGGTCGGGCAGGCAGGCAGGGAAACCAGGAGGACTTTGGAGGGCAGGGATGGCAAAGCCAAAGCACTTGCAGGGGTTCCAGCCCTGTGGTGCTGAGACCCGTGGCTTGGAAGCGTTCCTGACCGTGTGCTCTTCTTGCTCATAGATCCACCACGGGCCAGCCCGAAGTGCTGGGCTGAGGCCTCCTCCTCGGGGCTGATGCTCCAGCTGTTTTGCAGCTGGCCTGGGGGGTACCCCCACCCCACCCTGCACTGGAGAGAAGAGGGGCACGATCTGGAGAACTCGAGCTGGGTCATCAGCTCCACGAGCTCCTCGGACACCCACGTGGAGACTCTGAACAGCTCCCACCTCTCCCACCGCAAAGTGTTCAAGTGTGTTGGGAGCCACGTCGTGGAGCAGGAGGAGCCTGCGTGCACTGTGGAGATAAGTGAGTTGACTTGCCTATCTTATTAACCATTAATTAGCCTGCTAATGGGGGAGCAGACAGGTACCCTGCTCGTTCTCTATGCCGTGGTTGCAGGTGGGTTGTGTTCTGGCCCATCTTCAGGGACTGACAAATCTCCCTGCAGCAGGCTTGTCCCCTGCGTGAGCAGCCGTGCCTGTCTGGAGGTGGGAGGTGGGTTTAGTGCCTTCCTCAGCTTGAGATGAAGCTTGGTAGGGCTGGGTTTATAGCAGAAGGGTTGTGTGTGCTCCCAGGCTCCCTTCGAGCATCTGAGGGGTCTGGCTAAAGTGGCTTTTAACAACCTAGGCTGTATTTGTCCTCCAAGGCTCATCAGGGCTGATCCTGAGGAAGATCCCTGAGCTGCCTTTCTCCTCTCTGCCATCTTCCTGCTGGCTACCATTTGACCGTTCTTCCCTGGAGATATAAAGACAGGTGTCAAAAAAGGGACAGAGCAACACGAAAGCTGCTCGGATCCCTCCTGGGAAGGCTGCTGGACTCTCCTGAGGGAGCTGAAAGCCAAACCCCCAGCGCTGGCTCCCAGACGCCTGCCAGACTTCCTTCTGTTAATGATTATCAATCAGTCGGACGCCCGATCGCTTGTTGAGTTAACCTCCTCTGTGCCCTCCTTGACCTTCCTTTTTCCCTTTTTCTTTTTTTTTTTCCTTCGTGTTTGCCCCTGGGCTGTTCAGAAATCCCTTCTCTGGAATCGGAGCCCCCCAAGACCTGCTTTGTGGGGGACAACGTGACCCTGACGTGCCGCGTGAGGGAGAGCGCGCCGGCGGCGAGGCTGAGCTGGCTGCGGGGCCTCGCCCGCCCCGAGGGGGAGATCCAGCCCGGGGGCAGGTACCTCATCACCCAGGAGGGCAACGAGTCCCACCTCACCATCCAGAACTGCTCCCAGGGCACCGATGGCGGCTGCTACGTCTGCAGGGCCCAGAACCCCGTGGGGCTGAGGGAGCTGTTCGTCTGCCTGACGGTGAAGGGTGAGTGGGGCTGCCCTGGCAGAGCTGTGGGGGGGATTGAGGAGGAGCTGGGGAGGGACCCAGCTCGCCGGGGCCGTTGGCAAGCCCCCAAAGAGCTCTGTTGGCCACCAAGAGCCCTCCTTGCCTGCCGATGCTTTCCACAGCCTGGTGGCAAGTGAAGTGCAGGAATGGCCCCTCCAAGAGCAGGGCTGCTCAGGGTGTGGTGGGCAGGGGTTGAGCTGCTTTCAGTAAATACACATTGGCACGAAAATAGGGGCTTTGCTGTGGTGTGTTCCGTAGCAAGGAAGCCCGAGTGCCTGAGATCCTCACCCCTGGTGCTAGTAGGACTGCTGCAGTGGCAGGAGGTGGGAACTGAGGTGGCACTGGGACCTGCTATGTCACTTGCACTGAGATTTCCTCATCCATCCGTGTCCCAGAGACAAGCTGGCCTCCTGTGTCTCCTCTCCACAGAGCCCATGAACATTGTGGGGATCGTGGGTGCAGTGGTGGTCCTGTCCCTGCTGGCTGTTCTCACCATCACCGGGGTCATCTTGTACTACAATCCCCTCCTGTGCCTGAGAGGTAGGAGCCAGGGAGGGGGTTATTCCTTCCTGGGGTGGCCTGATGTTATCCTTGACCAGCTTGTCCCTTCTGGAGCGCTGTGCTGATCGCACCAGCCCTTGGGCCTCACCCTGTTGGCATCTAGATGGGTTGGAAACACAAGGCCCTTCCCCAGCTGAGTGCTTTGGTCTCTCTTTGCCCCCTTCTCCAGGGAGCTGCACTGTGCTGGGCCTTCCCCCCCTTTCCTCATGGCCTCTCTGGTGCTCTCTTCCTACGTGGGCAGGTCGCCCTTGTGTCTGTGCCTCTGCCCGTGGCTGCCTGTGGCCAGCCTGCTGCAGGCAGCGTGGCAGGGCTCGTACAGTGGGACCAGCAGCACACGGGCCAAGGGCCAGCTCGGGGACTGTTTCTGACACTGTCTTTTCCCTCCCCTTCTCTCCCATTCAGGTGCTGCCTTCAGGTGAGTGTTGATTTTCCTCAGCCCAGGCCTGCGTGGCCTCTCGAATCCACCTCTGGGCAGAAGTCATCTCCCAGTAAGGCTGGGAATCCACCTCGGAGGCAGGAGCCGGCCCCAGAGCTGAGCTGTTCTTCAGTGGGAGCCAAAGGGAGGGGAAGGGGCTGGGGGAATGTGTGAGGAGCAGGATGGGGAGGGCAGGGGGGGCAATTGGTGTTGGAGCAGGAGTGGCATCGCTCTGAGACTGCAACGCAGGACACTGCTGGAGGGGTTGACCCCAGCAGGGTCTGCAACCAGAAATGGGTTTGGAAGAGTCTGTCAAATCTGGGTGTTCTGGTGTAGGGGGTTTGTCAAACCCTGGAGAGAGGCAACAGGACAGGCCGCCCTCAGCCCACCGCCACGTGCTCTGCTGTCCACAGGAATCAAGACTCAGGGGACATCCTAGTGCTGGTGGACTCAGAAGATGATGATGAAGGGCAGGGGGAGGAGGATGCCGTGAGCAGCTCCACCAAGCACGAGGCGATGGTGCTGGTCAACGGGAACGGCATCCAGGCTGGTTACCTCAACTGCCTCGTGGAAGGTGAGCCCTGGTGCCTGCCTGTGGGATGGGTTTTGGGGCAGGAGCCACCTGCTCTCCCACGAAGCTCTGGGTCTTCCAGGAGCAGCTGCCGGGGAGGAAGGTATTCCTGTTTTCTGGCTTGTTGGCTCTTGCTGCTCTGTTCCCTGCGTAGGTGCCGATGGCGAGCAGCAGGGCGGGGGCTCTCTGCAGGAAGCAAGAGGAGAAGAGGTGCAGGGCTCATAGCTCCATCCCTTCCTCTGGAATCGCCCAGAGCTCCAGCTGGGTGCCCAGCATCAGGCCCTGGTGGCCCTGTGGCCGAGCATGGGCTGGTGGTGGCGTGCAGCGGGCTGGTTTGGTCAGAGCATCCCCGCTGCCTCCTGCGAGCCTCTGCGTCCACTCTGCCCTCCCCAGCCCCTTGCTCCTGCCCTTCTCCAAGAGGTGACACCCAGAGCAGGCAGAGCGTGGGAGGTGGGTCCCAGTCACCCGCTCACGGACTCGAATGCCAGCTCAGGGTTCTGGGTGCCAGCCCCAGAACAGTGCTGGGGCTGTGGGGTGGAGAAAGTCACCACGGGGCCACAGTGGTCCTGGGATAATGGCAGAAATGGCTGGTGCACGGGCAGGACATTTGGTTTTATTATAAAGTTGGTTTTTTTTTCCCCTAGTCCTTCTGAAATGTTGCTCTGTTAAGTCAGGAGTTAATCTGTGCCTCAAGGCCTGGATTTGAGGGGGATGCCTGGCCGTGGTGGAAAGCATGGAGGGAATTTACAGCAGGAGGGATGAGGGGAGCAGGATCTGCAGGGAGGGGATCAGGGAAGCTGTGGAGGGGAGCTGCTGGGTGGGTAACAGTGTACAGGAGGGGGTGGAGAGATGGGTCAGGTGTGAGCACCCTGCAGGGGGGAAGAAGGGATTGGAAAGTCACACAGTGGGCCACGGAGAGGAGCAGTGTGTTGGGAGGGGAGCAGGGAGGGATCCGAGTGTGCACGGAAGAAATGGGGAAACAGAGCAGGATGGGATCAGTGTGGAGTGGAGGCTGGAGGGGAGTGAGGACTCTGAGAGCTGGAGGGCAGTGGGAATAAATCCCATCAGCTGGGGAGCGGAGAGTGTGTAGAGGGTGATGGAGAAGTTTGTGCAGGAGGGATCCGTGTGTAGAGGGCAGTGGGGGGCCGTGAGCACACGCAGGGGGTTCGAAGGGGATCTGACAGCAGATGGGAGAACAAAGGGGACCTGAGAGCACGTCAGGGGGAGAGAATCACTCCCAGGGCAAGTGTGAGGTGGAGGAGAGCAGAGGGTGTAAACGGGGGGTCCTGAGTGGCCTGGACAACCTGTGAGCTGTCCCCGAGGAGCCCGTGCCCTCCCGTGCCCAGCACCCCGCCCTCGCGGGCGATGCTCGGAGCCGTGCCAGGAAAATCCCAGGGAGCCACGGGAGCCTCCGGCTGCCCCTGGCGACAGTGTTGTGGTGCCG
>NW_008581235.1:0-325 GCF_000691845.1 Merops nubicus | reverse complement strand
CTGACAAGCTGCGGCTGCCGTGAGCGAGATCCCCTCGTGCTCCCCGGGGGATGGGCTGGAGCTGGGCGAGGGCTTGGCAATCCCGTGGCCCCGGTGGCCTCTTGGTTTATAGCCCCCAGGGCACCACTGCTGGGGTGGGGGTCGCCGTGCGGGTGTTGAGTCCCCAGGCAGGGTGATGTGGTGTGTCCCCAGCTGAGGCACCCTGAGAGGAGAAGGCACCCTGATAAGTATCAGAGCTCCGCCTGCAGCCCATCCAGGGATGCCAGCACAGCTGGGTGCCCACGTGCTGCCCACCATGCCCAAGGGTGACTTTCACACTGCTCCC
>NW_008581234.1:0-12042 GCF_000691845.1 Merops nubicus | reverse complement strand
CTTCAATTCTTCCAAAGAATCATTAATTTTAGTCTTTTATGCAGTATGTGTAAAAAAAATAAAATAAAAAGCTACTATGTGTTCAAGTTCTTTCCTCCAGAAACAGCCAATGGTTCTCCAGGAAAAATCAAGTCACTGATACAAAGAAGCCCACCTAAAACAACATTAGGCTTTCACAGCCCTGTGAAAACATTGCCTGAAGAGCCAACGTCCCCAAGTCATGAGGACATTCCCAGTTCAGCTCACTGGAAAAAGACAAAAGTTTCAGAAGTTTTCCATCAGGAAGATCTAGAACTCAGGAATTCTTGCAACTTAAAGGTTTGGTTTAACGTTTGTTTGCAAACAGTAAGGGGTGCTACACAGTGTTTTCAAAAAACCTGTGGCTATTTATTGAACAATTACAAGGTCACTGGAAGTTTTCATAATTAGATACTACAAGAAGTGGTGAGTTTTTAAAAGGGTATATGCAAAGTTGCCTTTAGGAGTGAACTAACTTAGCTACAGACAGCAGAAAAAGAAAACAGTTTCATTAACATAAGCAGGAAAGTAACAACAGATTAAGACAAACTAATATACAAACAAATATTTCTTGATTAAAAACAGCTTCAGTACAAAGATTGTTCTTCTCACTTCTGTTGTTTTAGTTTAGTCTTGTCAGGAGCAGGTGGGCACCTCTTGCAGAGGAGAAGTATCACCAGAAGTCTAAGTAGACCTGAAATAAACAAACTGTATTTCAGCAAGCAGTATTTAGAGTGATCATAAGCAGGTAAAACATTCAACATTCTATAAAAGCAGATGTGTTTAGAAAAACTGCTTCCACTTGTATCAAGATACAATATAGAATAATTTAGTGATCAAAAAGTTGATCTTCCAAAGTTTTTTTTCTATATTATGGCACCATCTCACTGTATTTAGGAATGCATCGTGCAGAGACGCTAAGTGCTTCAAATTAACATGCAAAAAGATCACTAATTAGTCTCCTGTCCTAAGTAACTTATTTTTAGAATAAACCAGAGATGACTCACATTACTGTAACATTAAAATATACACATCATTCTTAGTGCCCTAAGGTTGACACAAGCAACTTGTAAATGTCAGAAGAGCATATAAACCTTGTTAATGTTTGCAGAAATTCATTTAAAGATAGAAACAGGTCCAAAAAGATGCCTGTCTAAATGCATTGCAATTACGTTACAATTATTTTCCAAATACACAGAGATGCTCTGTCTTTTCTCAGCTCATTACTGACTCAAACAATTTGCCCTTCTGGGATCAATTGTTTGCTAATAAATAATTGTTTACAGTCACAAAATGATATTAAGGAGTATTCTTATTAGTTTTCCTTCTACAGCCTAATAAGATTCAAAACTAGCTGATTCCCAAGAGTCTAACCTTAACCTCGCTGTGTTTAACAGCCCAGGAAATGATGAACCATCTGTTCCAGAAAATAATGGAGGGCCAAGAGGAAATATTGTTTAATTGTAGATTAACCTCCTCATAAGGCAGAATGAAGCCTCTACAGAATTAGCAACCATAACTAGCAATGAACAAAAATAACTGAAAGCAGCTCTTACTATTACAAGGCCAATAGCTGCAAGTTTTTTTTTTTTTTAATCACCTTTTTTTTCTTAAACCCTCCCAAATGTTGATAGCAAGTACAATCTGATCTTAAAAATAAATTGAATTATCATCTTTGGAATTTTTTTTTAACTTCAGGAATCCCCAGAAATAAATATTGCAATAGGTCTAGTTTGATTTTTCCATATTAAAATTATTTTAAAGCAAACCCCTCCAAGTGAGTGCTGGTATATTTATTGTTCTGCAACTTTCACCTCACATTCCCACAGCAATAAAATGGCTGCTGTGAAGGAACACACAAATCACTTAAGGGGCAGGGTGAGGAGAAGTTCTTGATGTTTTAAACTCAAGAATTTTTGTTGCTTATGTGTGTCTATTTACAGAGCCACTTTGATACAAAATAATGAAGACAACCAGATAAAAGTCTAGGACAGTTTGAGTACCAGAAAAAAGAAAAAAACAGATAAAATAGCAACGACGAACCACAGAAATGTGAAAATAAAAACAACTGCTCCTGTGCTAGCATAATGAAGAGTAGTGCAATTCTGCAGGGTGACAGCAATTTTTCTATGTAACATTCATGCCAAAGAGAGCTTAACAGAAATCTTTTACCTCCATCAATCAGTTTGCCCCATTCTGACAGCAGCAATGATAGAAAAGTGTGTTATCAGAGGGCTGCAAACTCCAGTACACGGGAGCTGAGAAACCTCTCCTTGATTTTACACAGCCTTCCCAGAGCAGCATCTAGATTCACTTCTGACTGTGACAGCTGGGTGCACACTCAGTGTGTAAGGATTTCATTAACTCCAAGTTTTAAACAGCCAAACACAATAACATTTACTCAAATTTACTCTTGAATTCTTCACTTAATTCTCGAAGCAACGAGCTAGCAATAACTCCACAGCTTCCTATAATAGCAACTATTCAAAAAGAGGAGAAGAGTTTGACATCCTTCTCCTACCAAACAACCAGGCACAATTTTATCCATCAGCCATCTATCAACCTACGGATATTGAAAGCTTGGGCGAACCAGATAAAAATCCAACCCAACCCTACTGTCAAGCTGCGCTATCTGCTGGCATCAGTAAGGCTATTCATGAACTCAGGGAAATGAATAAAACCCGGGGCTGAAGGCTGAGCAGGTCTGAAGGCAGGGGCAGGGGACTCACTTGGGTTTAGTTTCGGCGTCCGTCACCTGGCGGATGTAGATGCCGTCCTCGGGGTGCTCGATGTCGTCCATCTCGTACATGTAGGAGGAGGCGATGGCCAGGGTGGTGCCGTCGCTGCTGAAGGCCAGCGAGGCGATGCTCGTGGGGTACCGGTGGAACTGGCACAGCCTCTTCTTGTTAAACGGGTCCCAGATGTTCACAAACCCATCCGAGCCTCCTGAAAGGCAGTTGGGAAAGGTGGCTTGTGAATTACAGTGAGAAGGGTTAACACTCAAAAGATGTCAAGGGGGGGGGGGGGGGGGGAAGAGAAAACTACCAGGAATTTTTGTCAGTAAAAACACAGTTGCATAATTCAGTAAAGAGCACAATGAGCATTTCCTAAAATCCCTCTTAAAGCAATTAACTCCCACTGCACCAAATAATTTCAAAACCCTGCAAGGAATACAATTTAAACGCTTAAAAAGGGTACGAAGTGAAGGCTGACCTGGTTTAATCAAAACTAAACTGATGCAAATGTTATATAAAGTCAAGTATCTGTTCTACCTGTAGCAAACGTGTTGTGGACGTTATGGAAGGAAATGGCATTAACTGGATAAATCTGCTCAATGTTGTTTTCCTTCAAACGGTGACACTTGAATGCGTATTTCTTCTTCTGGATTTCTGGACTTGGATCCAAATATTCCACCGCAACACGACCTTCAATGGAACTTAAAACATAGCCCTACAAAACAAAAATAGGAGATATGCATTTTAGGAGTTTCCAACTCGAGGAGAGACTGCAATACAATTTATCTTACACTCCTCTAAACTCTAATAAAATTCAAGCAGTCTTAAATTGTGTACAACCAGAAACTGTTTGTTACCACAGGTCCATGGCATCAACAAAATCTGCTTCCAGGAAAATAATGCAGAAAAAAAGCTTTCTGAAAGAGATTCTCATTGCACTATAGTTTTAACCTGACAACGAGACTTTTAATTACCCCTGCAGGTTCAAACACAAGTTGATTGGGAAGGGGAGAGGAAGGGAAGTTAAGAACCTCTTGTATTTTCCCACCTATCCCCCGGGGCCTAAATATCTGAAATATTAGAGACACTCACGGGACTATTTCGTTTCAGAATTAAATTACATTAAAATTAGTTCAGAGCTTTATACTAGCAACTAAACACTCATGTTGAAATTGTATTTTCAGTGAAACTTGATTATAAGTGGTGTCCACTTATCCAGTTAATTACAGTCCTGACTTAGAGCAACCTGAGATGCTTTTATTATAACTTCTGACTTAAGCCCATAATAGATCTTTTCAGAAATAGGATTGTAATGACATCTAGCTATAACAAGGGTCTTTAAAATCTATAATACAATACAATCTGGTAGATCAGCTTGTTTTACTATAACTAGAACTGAAAATGGACAAAGCATTCATGCCAGTTCAAGAATGAGTAACTATCTTGCAATTCCTGTACTAGTACTGTGTACAAGGGAAAATTCTCTTCCCCATGATTTTGTCAGAGAAAGCTAATCTTCTTGCTTCACTTCAGAAAGAGAAATGCCACAGATGCACGATGTTAACCTACAGGGAACAGCTATATGATCATCTAAATTGTACAAATCCCCCTAGATAATGGATGATGGGTTCTCCAGTGCATGACACAGTGTTTAAAAAAAAAAAAAAAAGGAAAAATATAGGAATGACATTGGTACAGTTTTAATCCTGCCCCTGTTCACAGCCTATTGAGGAAACTAGGGCTACAGTGCATAAAGGCTGCTGAGCAACCACCAGTTCTGTCTTCCTCTCTTTTACTGCAACTTTCAGGGCAGAGGGGTGGTGTTTGTTTTTTTAGTCACATGTCAGCATCGTGCTGCATTAAATAGGTTATTTTAACAAAGGAGACAAAAGTGAGAAAATAATGAGAATGTTATATGCTGGTAAGTTAGTGGCAAACATTCCTAAGCATCTAGTATTTAAAAGAGTTAATGTGGAACAAGAAACCTCAACACCTTCCCCCCCTCCACCCAACCCCTCACGAGTTTGGTTACGAAACATTAAAGACCAGAGTTTTGGGGGTTTTTTTAATTAGAGAAAGATGTAGAAAGTTTGAGAAATAACCCACCATTTTTCCTAGAGCATACTGAGCAGAAATAACATACCTGTTTATTTGGGAAGGCCCTGATACAGCGGGTCTGGTACTTCAGACTTGATTCTCTCCGCTGCTGGACGTAGCCCATGTTGCGCAGGTCCCAGACCAGCACCCTCCGCCCTGCTGTCCCCACAATCAGCCTGTCTCCAGACACAGAGAGCGTGTACACCTTTAAAACAACAATAAAATCACAGTATTTAACACTCGTCAGCCTGAGCACCCACTGTTCTTTGTACAAAATCAAATGGCAGCAATATGCAGTAACGAAACACGCAGCACCTACAATAAAGTCTGTAGCTACAGAATTGCTTTTAGCTTTCATTTATTCCAGAAATTTGGGATGAAAAGCAGTAGTGTGTAGCTGGTTAGTGATAACACACTGACACAGCATTTCAAAAGCTCACCCTTAACTCTGTACCTTAACACACAGCTCAAAAACCAAGCCCAACACAGTCCTATGTTACATTTAACTAATTTAGCAAAAATAAAATTTTACATGTATATGCACTTAAGCAATTCTAAATTTCAAGGACATTTGTCCAGTTATTATTATCCAGATCTCAGTGATATCTAAACCTCTCACACATGGAATTTCTTCCTTTTGTTGGTATTACCCATATTCTAAATGCTACACGTGTACAGAAGTGTTTATATAAAACTCAAAAGAAAAATCACTATTATTCAAGTTTTCCTCAAAAATTATTTCAAGCATTAAATTTCTCAGATATTTCAAGGCAAAAGCAAAACAAAGTAATGTGGGTGGAAAGAGGGCATGGCTACTGGAATTCATCTTTGCTTGGCATGCACAGCTTGCATTCCCCACCATCAATTCATGATCCTGCAATTTAGTCCTACAATAAAAACCACACCACACATTTTCTTCTCAGTTCTCCTCCATCTGGTAATCATGTCTTTTTGTTTTTAAACTGAATACTTCAAGCTGAGCTTCATGTTAATAAAGAGAAATTAACTGCCAGGAAATTACAAAAAAAAAAATATTTGTATACTTCAATAAAACTAAGTGCAATTGAAGGGAGCAATATGCTTGACATCATTAAAAAAGAATATGGCTTGGAATTTCAGCTCTACTCCAAAAACTGGCTCAGAGGTGCTAATTTTTGTTTATCACATTTCTCATTAAAACATTCAATGCATAAATGGTTGTTTCCAGTTCTTGCTTGGAATGCAGTTTTAACTGGAAAGATGTTAAAAGAAAAAAGATTCAGTCAAAAGCTCTCTGCTATCAAACAAATTACAAGTTGTTGATACAAGATGGAACCCAGCTCCCTACAGCTGCCCTGTCACCGAGCTGCTAACCAGAGCCAAGTGGCAGAAGGAGCTTTTCCAAAGGGGATCCAACACAGCTAAATGCAGAGGAAACAGATCTTGTGTATACCTCAGACCAAGAATCAAACCTGTAAGGGATCTGGTATCCTGCCAGAAGGATTGCATTTACTTTTGGCAGGTGTTTGTATAATTTCACTCGAGCACAGGGTCTCACTTGCTGGTTCTCTGATACAGCTCACTAAAGCTATTTGGTTCTGGTGAGAAGGCACTCAAATATCAGACAAAACTTTTCAGTTGTAAACATTTCTGGAGAAATTACGTCTCCAAAAAGTTAATTTCCAATTAAAACACCTAAGCAGATGTGGGTACACATTCAAATATACATATGTACATATATTCACATATATATTTATATATAAAAACTTCTTCTAACCAATCCACATTAATCCAGCACACATTCTTGCTCTAAAATGGGATTACTGATTTTCCCTGTTATGATGGGAAATATCTTATATGTTCACGTTGGAATTGACTAAAATTTCTTATGATCCCAATTGCCAAATCCCATTTACGTGTAGAAAGGGCAAGAAAACTTTGAGCCAACAGCAATTACACACCTTAACAGGACAATTTTTTTCACATTTCCCTTCATTACTGGTGTAAGAACTGATCCAAAAACATAAACAAACATTACATAAAGTGTGTTTGCACACAGGTATGGAAGCAAAGGCATTAAGAACATTCACTATCTTAAATCTGCTTTACAAACTGATGTCACACCTGTATGGTAAGTATTCTTTCTACACCACAGAACCATAAATCAAATGAAACCATTGTCATGCAGTTGAGTAGGTGTACACATTTATCAAAGGCAGTATTAAAAAAATGACATAATGAACCTTGCTGAACCAATAAGCAGCTTGATTCACTGTGGCTGTCCATTATATGATATTCTGTCAGCAATTTATCACAGCTCTTTACATGCTACATACAACTATAAATCAAAACTAGAAATAATGCAATTACTTCATTCTGAACAAAGGTCTGTCCAGAAGTAGGTTCTGCTATGTTGTAACAGAAGTAGCAGCTATTTAGATGCAATAGGGAACGTAACGAGGGCTCATAATTATGATTTGATGATACAGTGTGGCAAAGCTAAATGAAATCTAAGTTACAGGCCAAAGAAATATTAATATGTAAAATTATCCAGCATTCCAGCCTTTGTTTAGGAGTCTATAAAGAAAAAACATACAGAAATTGCTGTTCTACAATTCTTTCAGTGACACCACTGTAAGCAGTACAATGATTAACACACTATATAACTGTAAGAACAAGCCTAACACATTAAACTTTATTTTTTTAATCTCTCATTAGCACAGAGGATTTTAGTATTAGGAGAACATCTGAATTTAGTAGGCATTTGTACAACAGCTGGGAAATGACAACTGTTCTATCTATTAATATATGTGAAAAAAGCAGTACAATGATTAACACACTACATAACTGTTACAAAAAGCCTAACACATTACACTTTATTTTTTTAATCTCTCATTAGCACAGAGGATTTCAGTATTAGGAGAACATCTGAATTTAGTAGGCATTTGTACAACAGCTGGGAAATGACAATACAAGCAATTCTGTTCTATCTATTAATACATGTGAAAAAAACAAATTATTTCAGGCAACATAAGTGGCCTCCTACTCCATCTCTATGCACATTTTAAACCAATCAGACTTTATGACTGCCAGAATCTAATACATCTAGAAATCTTCCATGTAAGGAAATTGAAAGTGAATATTACAATTAAGCCAAGGATTATTAGCCATTGCTTCAATTTCACAGGCTGCTTTTGTTACGATTTTCCTTCCTCGAGTTTGTTTTAATTTATAAGAATTTGGTCCACAATGAGTGCTCAGAACTAAGTTACACTCTCCTACTGATGAAAGCTCAAAGCCTTAACCTCAAATCACAATAGATACTGAATATCAGTATTTTAAAATGCAATATTTTCACAGCTTAAAAAAACACATGAACCATAACTTCTCAGCTTCAGTTTCAGACAGTGCTCTGTGTGGTGACACTTAGCCACTCACTGGAAGTATTATTCAGCACGTGCAATATTTTCACAGCTTAAAAAAACATGAACCATAACTTCTCAGGTTCAGTTTCAGAGAGTGCTCTGTGTGGTGACACTTAGCCAGTCACTGGAAGTATTATTCAGCACATCACCTAGAACACAGCATCCAGCACATACCTTTTCAGGCTGAGAGAAGGTTCCTGCATTACAGGGAGTTCTGGGATCCCACAGTTTAACTGTTTGATCCCAGCTTCCAGTCACCATGACGTTCACTTCTGGGCAATACTCAACACACCTGATAGGAGCATCATGGGCACCAACAAGGTTTTCTGTAAGAAAATAGAATATATTGTAACTTATCTATTGGCTGGCTCCGATGACCACGGTTATTTGAAGCTGATTCATTTTGTAACACACAAATATACAAAAAAAAAAGCTGGATAAACTAGCTCTGAATTTTGCACCAGCTGCTATTTTCTAGCAATGCTTTGTTAAAAAAATATAGTATAAGGCTACAATGTTTGGCAACACAAAAGCTTTACATGCATTCTGCCGTGCATGTGAAAGATCATCCTAAATATGTCTCAACCACAAACCTTTCAAAAACATGCTCAGTTTTAGTCCAGCTTATTCTCCCTAATTCCCCTAACACAGTAGCCTATGGCAGAGCAGGATTATCATCATAAATTCAACCCAAAGCATCCTGCAAGCACCTAACAAACTTTCTGGTGAACTGCCAAACACTCCCCTGCTTTCAGGTGGTACTTCACAGGGTCAGTATTTATTCTGCTACATAAAGGCACGTATGATGTGAACCTCAAACCATCAGTATGACAAGCACATAGCCATTTCCTCTCCTTTCCTTCCACTTTAAGGAAATAAAATGAATACCCATATAAAATACATCAAGGAATATTCATCAGGGGAGAAGTTTAAACCCTCAGTTTGGCAGCAAAAGATTTGGAATGCTGTGAAAGGTTTTACAGCACAACCTTCAGTTACATAGGAAGGAATCCAGCCTTGCCCAGTGCCTCAGAGCTGCACAGGAAAAGAAACTGCTGAGCACTGCACTAACAAATCAACAGAGGCTACTACTTAAAGCCAATATCCATCTAGAAAAAACAATCTGTTCCACTCACATAAGTATAGAAATCTGAAGCTTAGGCCAGTTGTTGAGACCACTTACAGAATTCAATCTGCTTACCTTGGTCCGTGTTTAAATCATGCATTTTTAATTGCTGATCTAATCCTCCACTCCAGGCATGGGTAGGATCCTATAAAGAAAAAAATTTCATCTTAGGACTTGCTTAGGACAAGTTTTGGGAAGATGGGAATTAAGACACAAGGGTTAAGATCCAGCCCAGATAAAAATGTTGAAGTAAATCACTTTAAGTTACATAATTTTTTTTACTTGAAAAGTAAAACTAAAAAGAAACAAAAGCAGTTAGAGGCTGTATCAGATCATTTTTACTTTACATTTTTACATTTACATTTTTACTTAACATTTTTACTTTGAAAGTAAAAACACAAAATGTTTATTTTTAAACAACTGTCAACCTAAGCCAGTTCCACCTAATTGAAGTGTATTCCCCTAAAACTAATTTGGAAACTAGAAACCACTTGAGAACCTGTGTTGATCCACACCATGATATCAACTCTGGGACAAAATGTTCAGTGAAAAAGCACAGGCAAAATAAAAAAATTTAAACCAATCCTTAAAACATTCAATTACACATCAAGATCAAGACACTGGAGGACATGCCAGAACATGATACAAAGAAAAGAAGATGCTAATTGAAACCTTCTATTAAAAAAAAAAAAAAGTGGCACAAATAATTTCTTAAAAACACCTCCCACACTTACATAAAAGGCACAGTCAAGGACAGCTCCTGAATGCTGATACTTGAGTCTCATGGTGTTGGCAGGAACATCATAGAGGCGGACAGTCGTGTCCCAGGAGGAGACAAGCAGAAACTGAGATGTATTTGGACTAAACTTCACTGATGAAATCCCATCATCTGGAGTCTGGTTTAGTTTGAACTCGTTTGATCCCGTCATCTGAAGACGAGACAACAATGCAGAGGTACAATTTTAGTAATAACAAGAACATAAGCCTAGCAAGTTAGTTAACTAGACCTGATAAGTTGACTAGCTTTTACACAGAATAAGTCCAGAACACAGATTTCTGACAAACTCTAAAATTCAAGATGCTGCTCACTGGCCAAGACCTCAATACATCCCTTCCCCTAAAAAAAAACATAAAAAAGCAGAGAGCTTTATCATTTAAATATCAAATATAATATGGAATAAACAGTACAAAAGTTTTTATCATCTCAATACATCCCTTCCCCTAAAAAAAACCTAAAAAAGCAGAGAGCTTTATCGTTTAAATATCGAATATAATCTGGAATAAACAGTACAAAAGTTTTTATTACCATCTATACATTCAGATATTGTTCCTCACAAGTGTGTTTTTCCTCTATCTACACTTTTTAAATCAAATATTTATAAATTACTGTGAGCACTAAGAAGTGACTTTAAAAACAAGCAGGTAGAAAGGAATCTGACTTGAAAACTCCAACAAAAAGTTTTGATTTGTTCCTGATTTAGTGTGACTGCCATAATACTTCCAAGAATTGCATTCCAATCCTCAGGCTTCCATTAGTGCTATAAAACATTTGCAATTAAACAGCTTTAAGATTTTTTTTCCTCCTTTTAGTGTCTAACAAGAGTCAGGTAAGAAAGTTATGCTTTGGGGGGTACTGAATAGTAAAGCAAACATATAAATGTGATGCAAAGTGAGAAAAAAAGCCCCAAACTTTCACAAATAGGAAACAAAAACTTCTTTCTTAAGCCCTTTTTGCAGCATTTCTTTGGGAATACTTTGGCAAAAGCCAGACAGGTTTGAGAATTTGCCTTATATATTTCTCTATGAATACTACAGAGAATTTGGCAGCATCTTCATCACACTTTTAAAAGGTGGTATGTAACTAAGTATTTCAGATGGATGTACAGAGACATAAAATCTGAAGGAATTCAGAACAACTACAGGAATTTGGCAGGATGTGCTAATTGCTTTGTCTATTTGGGGCAGAAAATTCAAACAAGGGTGAGGAAATTGTGGTGCTTGGTACAAGTTATTAACTAGCCCAAAAAGCAACCAACGAGCTGCACTTCAGGTAGTAAGATTAGTTGCTTACATCTGAAACTTGGCAGGCCGTTGCAGAGGTATTTTTAATCCAGAAAAATATATAAAAAATGAGGATTTAAACATAACCTCCTTTTATAAGTTACCAAAAAAAAACTAGTACAAAGTGTTCTGCACATTTTCACAACCACAACTGCTTCACAGTCAGTCTGCCAACAGCAGTACTTGTCACACCCACCTCAAACAACAAAGTCCTGGTAAAACGTTCAAGCACAAGAGAACTCCTCGGGAAAACGTTTTAGGGAAGATGGATACTGCTGAAACTGCAATGCTGTCTGAACTACACGGTGCCATCGTTCCTAAAAGCTCGCTTTTACTTAATGGTTAAGAAATCACTGCTTTTATAGATTTTAACAGCACGCTCTACGATTCGGCTCTCCAGTAGGCGTCCCCGGAACAAAGCAGCTCGCTTTGCTGATAGCCCCCGGACCACCAGTCTGTGCTTTAAGTAAGAAAAAGTTAAAAGTACCGTTTTCATGTTGCCCGGTTTCCTCTCGCTGCCCCACGCAAGGCCAAGGAAAAGCTCTGTGGCTGCAGCGGCGGCGGCGCGTAACGGGAGCGCTGAGGCGCCGGCGGCACGGCC
>NW_008581233.1:2987-3397 GCF_000691845.1 Merops nubicus | reverse complement strand
CAGGGGGACCCTAGACATGAAGGAATGCAGCTTGGAGCAATGACATGGGGACTGTGATCTTGGGGGGACTGTACCATGTCCCCTGTGCTCCCCTGTACCCAGACAGTACTCACACGGGCGCCTTTGTCTCCCATGTCACCCTTGGGGCCAGGAGGTCCTTCTGGCCCTGGGAAGCCTCTGTCACCCTGGAACAGAAAAAATGGCACCATCAGCCTGCCCAGACTACCCCCATTCCCCCACAGCTGCAGCTGGGGATAGCCAGGCCTGGGGACCAGCACTGGCATCCCCTTGGGCCAATGTTCTGCTGCGTAACCCCCAGCCCACCGCCATGCCCCGGGGGTGCCAGCTCAGGGCTGGGGGGCACAGCCAGGGCAGCATTACCTTCTCTCATCCGACAACAGCCACAATGG
>NW_008581233.1:2627-2938 GCF_000691845.1 Merops nubicus | reverse complement strand
CAGGGCAGCATTACCTTCTCTCCTCCGACACCAGCCACAATGGGAGCCTGGAGGAGAAGCAGAGGGGACCACGCTGGGCAGGGACCACGCTGGGCACGGCCCGTGATTCCCTGTCCCTGGGCGGGGGCAGGCAGAGGTGGAGCCGCTGGGCAGCATCACTTACCGGCTTGCCGGGTGGTCCCACGTCGCCCTGCAGAGAGACAAGTGTCACTGACAGTCCCGGCAGACCCCTGCCACCCCTCTGGGACCCCGCTTTGCCCTCACCTTCTCCCCACGGGGGCCAGCTGGTCCTGGAGCTCCCTGTGGCAAGA
>NW_008581233.1:1808-2038 GCF_000691845.1 Merops nubicus | reverse complement strand
CGCCCCGCGGTCTCCCTGGCACAGTAAGAGGGTGGGGTCAGCACAGGTGCCAGCATCCAGACCCTTGTCTCCCCACCAAAGGCAAGGCTAGGGCATCCCTTTGGTCCCCACAACACTCACCTTCCTGCCCTGTTCCCCTGGCGGTCCCCGAGGGCCCTGCAAAGTGGAATGGAGATGTCACCTCTGGCATGGCAGGGCAAACCCCCCCGGCGGGTGGGGGGGGGGGCCCC
>NW_008581233.1:1368-1770 GCF_000691845.1 Merops nubicus | reverse complement strand
ACCGTGGGCATGGCAGGGCAAGCCCCTAGGCTGGCTGGAGTGGGAGCCCTTGGGGCACCTTTCTGCCCTCTGCCCTGCCCCTTCCCCCTTCCCCCTTTCCCCTTTCCCAACTCACCCGGTCTCCTGGGTCCCCAGGACGTCCAGGTGGCCCTGGGAAACCTTCTTTGCCATCACCCTAGGGATTAGGAGAGGTGATGGCCATGCTCGTGAGATAGAATGCCCATGAGCTGGGGATGGGCATCTCTGCTGGAGAGCAGTATGGGGACCAGCCCCAGCATGGAGCATCCCCACTGCCCTCTTACCTTCTCTCCTTTTGGGCCAGGGGCCCCAGCAGGTCCCCGAGGCCCAGGGTCCCCAGGCAGGCCCTGCAAAAGAGCATAGCTCAGTGCCCGTGGGCACCGC
>NW_008581233.1:0-1333 GCF_000691845.1 Merops nubicus | reverse complement strand
CCCTGGTGGCTCAGGGGCCAGACTCACCGGGGGGCCGGGCTCCCCTCGAGGTGCTGCCCCATCCACGAGTCCAGGGGGGCCCTGCAGAGACAGGGGTCAGCTCCTGTGTGACAGCCCCAGGGGGGCTCGATCCTTCCCAGCATCCTGGGGGGGGCTGCAGTGCCTTCAGGCACCCACAAGACCTCTGTCCAGGAGGGCAGAGACAGGGAAATGCAAAGCCACTCACCCTTTCCCCTCGGTCACCCTTCTCCCCCTGCGAGGGCAAAAAAAACCCAAGTAAGGGAAGGTCCAGGCTCTTCCCGTGCTCCTCTTGGATGGAAGGTGCTGGGCAGAGCCCATCATCAGTGGAATCGGGGCATGTACATGCCCTGTGCTTCTCCCCACACTGCCCAGTGCCAGCAGCAGCTCATGCACATGTACGTGTGTGTGGGCACAGCTGCTGGGGAGCGCAGCCCATGAGTGGCACCAAGAGGAGTGCACGGTGCAGCAGCTTCAAGCTCCTGGTTGTCCCTCCATCCACACGTCCCCCACCTGTCCTGTGCAGCACCAGGGGAATGTACCTTCACAAATTCTCCCGGAGGTCCCGGTGGCCCCACGGGTCCAAGTGGACCAGGGGGGCCTGGATCACCAAACGGTCCCTGTGGGCCGGGGCTCCCAGTGGGGCACCAAGAGGAGTGCACGGTGCAGCAGCTTCAAGCTCCTGGTTGTCCCTCCATCCACACGTCCCCCACCTGTCCTGTGCAGCACCAGGGGAATGTACCTTCACAAATTCTCCCGGAGGTCCCGGTGGCCCCACGGGTCCAAGTGGACCAGGGGGGCCTGGATCACCAAACGGTCCCTGTGGGCCGGGGCTCCCAGTGGGGCCGGGGCTGCCCTGGAGGAGAGAGATGCTCCATGAGCTGGGGCTGTGGCACAGGCTGAGGGTTCTGGCAGAGGCCCCTTGGCATCACCTCTCCAGACCTACCGGTGTGCCTGGTTCCCCTTTCCGGCCTGGCAGCCCCTGTCCTCCATCCGTGATCACACCGGGCTCTCCCTGAGCAAGGAGGGGAAGGAAAATTCAGTGTCCCCATGTGCCCTGTGGTGTCCCTACAGCAGGACAGAGGCCACAGAGCCACGAGGCCAGGAGCATGGCAGGGAGACGAGGAGACCCGGGGGTCACCCAGACACCAAGTACCAGGAGATGCCAGGGGCTGAGGTTTTTTTTGGGACCCAAGCGGGGCAGCCCCGAGCCCATCACCTACCGGCTCGCCCTTCTCCCCCTTCGGGCCAGAAAGCCCCAACGGCCCCCGCGGCCCCTGGAGGGAGAGATGAGAGTGAGGGAGGGGTGCAGGGG
>NW_008581232.1:2519-3035 GCF_000691845.1 Merops nubicus | reverse complement strand
ATGGATGGATGGATGGATGGGTGGGTTGGGAGATGAGGAGAAACCTCCAGAGATGTTTGGTTGATTGGTTTGTTGGTTGGATGGATGATGGATGGATGATGGATGATGGATGAAGATGGATGATGGATGATGGATGGAGAGGTAAGGGGAAACATCCAGATATGGTTGGTTGGTTGGGTGGGTGGACAGATGGATGGATTATGGGTGAAGATGGATGGATGGATGGATGATGGACGGATGGATGATGGATGAAGATGGATGGATGGATGGGTGGGTGGATGAAGATGGATGGATGGAGAGGTGAGGAGTAATGTCCAGAGATGGTTGGGTCGGTGGTTGGTTGGTTGATGGATGAAGATGGATGGATGGATGGATGGATGGAGAGGTGAGGAGAAACCTCCAGAGATGGTTGGTTGGTTGGTTGGATGGATGGATGATGGATGAATATGGATGATGGATGGATGGATGGATGATGGATGGAGAGGGGAGGGGAAACATCCAGAGATGGGTGGTTGG
>NW_008581232.1:0-2041 GCF_000691845.1 Merops nubicus | reverse complement strand
ATGCAGATGATGGATGGATGGAGGATGGATGGTGGATGAAGAGATGGAGATGATGGATGATGGATGATGGATGGATGGATGGATGGATGATGGGTGGATGGATGGATGGATGGATGTCCAGAGCAAGCTCTACTTGGCCATCCCCACCCCACCTTGAGGACCTGCTGGCCCAACCCCCTCCACACAGCAGCCGGGGCGGGAGGGCAGAAAGGGGCCGGAGATGTTCCACGTGGCCACCTCCTGCCCCACCCGCCCCGGGGCATCGTGGGTCCTGGAGGTGACGCCCATGTCCCCTCCCCGTGCCCCCAGGAAGACGCTGCAGGTGAAGATCGTGGACGATGAGGAGTATGAGAAGAAGGACAACTTCTTCATCGAGCTGGGGCAGCCGCGGTGGCTCAAAAGGGGCATCTCAGGTAGGGGCGTGGCCAGGCGGGGCCGGGCGGGGCTCTCGGCCTGGTGGCATCTCAGCACCTTCCTCTTCCTCTCCCCACAGCTCTTCTGCTCACCCAAGGTAGGAACCTTCAAGCTTCTCCCCCCATGGTCCTCCTGGCCACGGCTCCACGGGTGGTGGCCCCACGGCGTGGCCCCGTGGCCGTGTCCTCGTGGCCATGACCTTGGCCCCATGTCATGGCCACATGACCATCACCGTGACCATCATGGCTATGGCCACATGACCACGACCATGGCCTCAAGACCATATCATGGCCCCATGACCGTGTCCCCATGACCATGCCATGTCCCCATGACCACATCATGTCCCCACAACTGTATCTCCATGACCACCCCATGTCCTCCATGACCATGATCATGTCCCCGTGACCATATCTCCATGACCATCACCATGTCCCCATGACCATATCTCCATGACCATGTCATGTCCTCATGACCATGATCATGTCCTTATGACCACACCATGTCCCCATGACCATGATCATGTCCCCGTGACCATATCTCCATGACCATCACCATGTCCCCATGACCATATCTCCATGACCATGTCATGTCCTCATGACCATGATCATGTCCTTATGACCACACCATGTCCCCATGACCATGATCATGTCCCCGTGACCATATCTCCATGACCATCACCATGTCCCCATGACCATATCTCCATGACCATGTCATGTCCTCATGACCATGATCATGTCCTTATGACCACACCATGTCCCCATGACCATGATCATGTCCCCGTGACCATATCTCCATGACCATCACCATGTCCCCATGACCATATCTCCATGACCATGTCATGTCCTCATGACCATGATCATGTCCTTATGACCACACCATGTCCCCATGACCATGATCATGTCCCCGTGACCATATCTCCATGACCATCACCATGTCCCCATGACCATGGGATGACATGACCATGTCCCATGACCACCCCATGTCCCCATGACCATGTCCCATGACCACCCCATGTCCCCATGACCATGTCCCATGACCACCCCATGTCCCCATGACCATGTCCCATGACCACCCCATGTCCCCATGACCATGTCCCATGACCACCCCATGTCCCCATGACCATGTCCCATGACCACCCCATGTCCCCATGACCATGTCCCATGACCACCCCATGTCCCCATGACCATGTCCCATGACCACCCCATGTCCCCATGACCATGTCCCATGACCACCCCATGTCCCCATGACCCTATCTCCATGAGCATGTCATGTCCTCATGACCATGATCATGTCCTTATGACCATATCTCCGTGAACATGTCCCCATGACCATGACCATGTCCCCATGACCACACCATATCCCTATGACCATATCTCCTTGACCATGTCATGTCACCATGACCATGACCATGCCCCCATGACCATGATCATGTCCCCATGACCATATCTCCATGACCATGGGATGCCAACATGACCAGGACCCCATGACCACGTCATGTCTCCATGACCATGTTCCCATGTCCATGTCCCATGCCCACATCAAGTCCTCATTACCATATCTCCATGACCATGGGATGTCAACATGACCGTGACCCCACGACCACGACCATGACCCCATGACCATGACC
>NW_008581231.1:299-1179 GCF_000691845.1 Merops nubicus | reverse complement strand
AGGGGGGGCGGGCCCAGCCTCACCCTGTTGTGTTTGGTGAGGTGGGGGGGCCCCCAGCTCAGCCCTGGCACCCGGTTCCCTCCCATCCCACCGACACTGGCCCTGGGATGTAACCAGATTCCAGCTGAAAGGAGAAATCCTTTATTTCTGTGGACAGGCAGGGACGAGGGCGGGGGTTCAGTCGCCCTCCTCGGCGCTGCTCTGCCAGGCCACGAGCCCAGTGCTGAGCCAGTGCCAGTGCCAGGCTTGCCAACGGGCAGCCTGCACCCCCAGGACTCCCCCGACCCTCCAGGCACCCCGGGAGCCTCCGTGGAGCCGGTTCTCCAGGCCAGGCGAGTGCTCCACGGCACAAACCAAACCAGCAGCAACCCCCAATTAAAGGCCAGGGCGAGTCCAGCTCCTCCCAGAGGCTTTTTGGAGCTGGAGAGGAGGGATCCGAGCAGAGACACCGTCCCTAAGAGCCGTGGGCTGTGCCAGGGAGGTGCCACCCCGCGGGGAGCCTCGTTGGCACCCGGTCCTACAGAGCCAGCGTGTCCTTGATGAGCCGGCGCATGGTGGTGGTGACAGAGGTGCCCAGGGAGTCTGTGATCTGGTAGGAGATCTTGTAGAGGTAGGGCTGCACGTCCTTCAGGCTGGTGTCGAAGACGTTGTCCACCTCTGACTGGGTGGGCATCTTGGGCAGGTACTCGTGGCGGTTCATCACCTCCACGATGTTGATGATCTTCTCGCAGAGCTTCTCGCCCACCTTCTCCCGGCAGATCTGCCTCTCCTGCTCGTTGGCCAGGTTCACCACGTTCACTTTGATGGTCCACAGCTCCCAGGGGATGCACTCGTCCGAGAAGGGCCAGCGTGACTTCTTCTTCTGGTAGAACTCCAGGGA
>NW_008581231.1:0-238 GCF_000691845.1 Merops nubicus | reverse complement strand
CCCTGACCCTCCTGCCTCGGGAAGCTCCCGTTTTTAGCTTGGGAATCTTCTGGTTTTGGCTCTGCCCGGTCCCCACGGGGGGGGGCTCCCTTACCTTGAACTCCCCCACGGCCTTGCGCAGGGCCCGGTCCAGCTCCTCGGAGGAGACGCGGACGTAGGCGAAGTCGATGAAGTCGCAGTCCACGTCCTGGGTGCCCACGGTGCCGATGGAGTAGGTCCCTTCCTTCTTGTAGTGGAA
>NW_008581230.1:0-3243 GCF_000691845.1 Merops nubicus | reverse complement strand
GCCGCCCCGTGCACTGCGGCCGCGCGGGCTGGGCCACGTCTGCTCCCCGAGAATCTCCTTCTCCAAAAGCAAATGATCCCTGCCTGGCATGGCCTTATCCGGGAGGAGTGCAGACGGGGAATGAGAGAGCTACGAGTGAAGGCACCATATTTAAAAGAGCAAGTATAAATCATGTCATACATTAAATCTTCTCGGATCCGTTTCTCTCCTACCCCAAAACATATCTAAAAATAAGAAAGCAAACTCCTAAATCCTAACAACGCTGAGGTGATTTGGGGGGGTGGGGGGATTTTCTGGCCGCAGAGCTGGCTCTGTTCCCTCTTCTGCTTACCCAAAGAGTCATCACCCATGGGATGACAAGTCCTTGCTCCTGCCACACTCCGTCTGGAACCAGGGAGTTGAAAACTGATGAGCAAATCACTTCGAGTGGCCCCATCACCACCACATCCACTCAAGACGCACACTCCCACGCTCACCCACAGCCCCCCTCGCGGCATTTCCCCATGGTCAGTCAGACCAAGTGCCGCAAAATCCAGAGAGGGAGCAAATCCCTAAAACAGGCTCTTCTCCCCCAAAGCCTCCGCCACCAGCCTTCTTCCAGTACAGTCTTTTGACCACAGTCTGTCCCTGAGAGACAGAGAGGCGCCAAGGCACCTCTCGTTAACGTGGTGCTGAAGCAGCTTCACAATAGCCAAGTCTGAAGTGTTTAGGGGCTGATGAGGAAGGACAAGCAGGGTCTCTGCTGTTGACAATATGTGCCTCTAGAGGCCGGGAGAGCCCAGCCCCTTTACCATGCCCGGAGACTTTCCCCCTTCCCCAGCGCCAGCGGTGCCCGCTTTGCCCTGGCGCACATTGGCAGCGCACAGCCTGGACGAGCCCTACAGCGATGGGCGCTGAATGTCACACTGCTCAGGTGGCACGACACCAACGGGCCACAAAACTCCGTCAAGTGGTCTGGGAAGCCAGTCTGTGGGGTCTGCCCGTCCTTGCGAGGCAGCTCCGTCAGGACCGACGGGCGTTTCGCGGCGCTGCTGGGGCAGAGGTCTCCCGCGGCCTCCCGGCAGCTCCTGATGATGGGAGCGCGCTTCTGGGGGAAGCAGAGCGGTGTTTTGGGAAATCCACTCGGAGCCTGTCTTGAAGCCGTTCAGACCTAGCAGATCTTCGGAAAGTTTACGAGCAGCGCCCCGGGGGAGCTAAGCCATGCGTGCCACTGGTCTCGTAGAGCCCTGCTCCCCCTCGCCGGGCAGGGCTGGCGCTCTGCGTGTGCGCAGGGGTGCGAAGGCAGTGAAACATCGCTCCCCCGGCTCCCAGGCGCTCAGTGCCCGCCCGCTGCGGCACCCGGCTCAGGGGCAGAAGCGGCTCCCTCAGCATGCCGAGCACAGACCTTGCCCTTGCGGCAATTATGGCCTTTTTAAAGACGAAAGGTCTGCCTTTGACGAATGAATACGCGCCAAAGGAACCGCCCGAGATGCGAGAAGGCTCCTCTCGGACTGCCTAAGACGTAACGCAAAGGAAACTTGCGAAAATCAGAAGCCGGTACTAGCGCACCTGGAGCAGCACCGCCTGTGTCGCAAATGCCCGTCTTTCAATATTTGCTCTGCCGGTTGTCTCACCCGGACCGCTTCTGCCCGTCTGGAAGGACACCGACGTGCTCACGGGAAAGACACCTCCCCGCGCTACTCTCCAGCAAGGAATGTATGCCCAGCGCCTGACACTTCGTTACTTCAGTTCCTCGAGGACAGGAACCAGTGAGAGGGACACCAAGGGCATACTGCCTTCCCTCCAGAGTCGATGACCACACGAGTCCAGCTGGCCGCCGTCTTCACGGAGACCAGGAGTGGCTAAAGGTCCAGAGATGAGGTGAGACATGGGGCCAGGGCAGGGCTGCGTGCGGGGTCTGGCCCACCGGCTTCCAATCCTGACCCTTCTCCATGGGCCCACGCAAAGCTCTCCACCGAGGGCATAATGGGAGTGCGCACACCCTGCACCGAGGAGTCTCGGAGCACCTGGGCTTGCCAGGTCCTCCGGCCCAGCTCCTGCCGGGGTGCTCGGCACTGTACGGGCCCAAAGGGACCGAGCCTTCAGAGAGGGATGGGGCCCGACTCTGCCTCGGGAAGGCGGTAAAAAGACTTCCTCCGTGGCTGAGGGGCGCCGCCGAACAGCTCGGAATGCTCAGCGGCTCTGCTTCCCTCGGGCAAGAAGGGTACCCGGCCAGCCACCGCCCATCCCTTCCCGCGGACAGGCTTCACCTCGGGGTTTCTCGGGGCCGGGCAGCAAGAACAGCTCCTCTCCCCGGCAGGGCTGCAAAGCGCACGGCACCCGGCGATGCTCTGCAGGGAGCGCAGAAGGACACCCGTGCCCGGTTTTCTGACTGCCCCCGAATCGGGACCGCTCGAGGGATCGGGCCCCGGCGGGCTTCGCACCTCTCTGTCCGTCTTAGCGGCGGAAGGGGCGGCGAGCGGCTCCCTCTGGGCACCCACGCAGGGACAAGGAACTGGGCTCTGCCCCTCAGCCCCTCCTCCGGAGCGTGAGCTCCGCGGTGAGAAGCAGCACGTTACGTGCATAATTTTGCTAACTCCTGTAGCTGATCCAGTTCCATGAAACCACAGGCATGGAAAGACAAGCCTGGAGAGCTCTCCCTTCCTCCATGTAGGCACTACCCAATATTCTTCTGAAGACTTCATTTCCACCCTGCCAGTGCTTGGTTAAACAAGAGGTCTGGGCTCCATAAAGCCACAGTGGGGCAAACACCGAATGTGGCCCTTTTTTTCCTTAAGATTATAAAACTCACCAGCCCACATATTGGGATGCTTTGATGTGCTGCACTATTTCGGAGATGCAGTGTTGGATGCAGAAAGGAAGCAGGAAGCATTTCAAAAACTGGATCAGAGTTGGCCCAGTATGTACTTAAACGTTTTTTTACCAGAACAGGATTTAAAAATCCAAACACTATATCAATTCCTGATTTGAAATGGCACTTTATTTAGTGGAAAAATGTAGCACCTTCACAAGTATTTTTTACCATTGAAAGCATCAGTTAAAGTAAGCTTTGCTCAGTGCCGTCTTGGGGGATTGTGTGTTTCCTGGCAATAAAATTTTACACAACTTTCCTCCTCCGGAGGTGAAGGGGAGGAGACCTGCATGCTCCGGTGGGGGCCTCAGGGAGTCCCACTACACGCCCGGCACGGGGCAGGTCTGCGCGCTGCCAGACACTGAAGAGCGAAATCCCCTCTGCAGCCGTCT
>NW_008581229.1:0-209 GCF_000691845.1 Merops nubicus | reverse complement strand
GGCTGGGGGTGACCCCGAGGGCCAGGGCCTCACCCCCAGCTGGCGCTGGATTCCGCACAGGTGCCCACCCCTCTGACATGGCCCCCAGGACAGAGGTGCCTACGCCAGCCTCTTACCCACACGGTGCCCTTGCGAGGGGCCACAAAGTAAGCCTTGAAGCCCAAGTACCCGGCGTCGATGTAGTGGATGCCACAGAGGCCGTACCTGCA
>NW_008581228.1:17342-52867 GCF_000691845.1 Merops nubicus | reverse complement strand
CTGGGCCAGTCAGAGATTAGTGCATAAAACACCAAACACCCTGTGCCCGAACGGGGACAGCGACGTCTAATTCCACCTGCACTTGGACTGGTGGTGCTTTGGTCTTCACTGAGAAAGATGCTGCCGCCTGGTAGGATGTGTCTGGCAGGACAGAGTTCCTCCTGGGCTTTGCTCTTGGGTGGAGTGGCTCTTGCTGCAGAGCAAGATTTGTGTCGAGACTACTCCAGCAGGACACTTGTTGGGGTCCCTGCCGGGGCGCTCTGGGGGTGGTGTGAGTGTGCCTTGGTCTAAGAGCAGCGTTGTGACCGTGGTCCAGGTGGAACTGGCAGCCTGGCGAGGGGCCACCTCTCCCCCAATACACCCGAGGGCCATGTTTTGCATTCTTGTGGCATTGTCTGTGTCACAGCTGGGTGCAGCTACCTCTTCTTGCTCAGGAGCTGACTGAAGATGTAATGCTCATCCACCACAGCAATAAATAATGTTTTTTAAAAGCTTACTGTCCTCCTGCTCCTCCCCCAGTTCATGTCCGGGGAAATCAGAAGTAGCCAGAGAGCAAAATTCATTACAGCTTGAGTGAAAAGTTGTGGTTCCTGAGCCCGATTCTGAGCCCGTTTCTGGTGTCTTAATAACTGCTAGTGTTGAAACCAGAGAAGGTCCCAAGTGGAACTCGGCTGGAGGTGGCAGGGTAGGTACAGGCACCTGAGGAGCAGTCTGAGCAGGACCGTGGGGCAGTGCCCCAGGGCAGGGACTGGCAGGCAGTGACTGGCACAGGGGGAGCAGTCTGAGCAGGACCGTGGGGCAGTGCCCCAGGGCAGGGACTGGCACAGGGGGAGCAGTCTGAGCAGCACCGTGGGGCAGTGCCCCAGGACGGGCAGGGTGGCCGGGGGGTGACCTGCTGCTCCCCCACCTGCCCCACGCTGTGGCTCCCTGCAGCCCTGAACCTGCTGCCTCCCCTGCACGTTCTATCTGAAACCAGGACCTTTGAGCCAAGTGGTGTCAGGTTTGCTGTAGAGGTGTGTGCACTTGCTCTCCTGGGTTAATGTTTAAATATATAAAGGAATTGGAGAGGTGTTTTAGTGTTTTCCATCTCTGAACATTGCAATCTCGTGTTAATGTACAAGACTGGGGGTGAAATGGGTTTTTGTGATCCCAGCCAGCTCGAGCTGAGGAGAACAAGTGGTATATAATTAAAAAATCTGAAGCTGATTTGTCTTTAAAATCTCTAAAATGTTTTTAATTGGTCTCTAGCTTTTAAATCACTTGGATAATGCTAGCAAGTGTTATCTGCACTGTCTGTGTCATCTGCAGTTTTGTTTTATCTTCAATTTATTTTTTTTTTGTCTCCTCACAAATGCTCTTCTAGAGGATTTATATTGGATTAGCTGTTGGGGGGTTGCCCAGAGCTGCTTTCCATCCCAAGGCAGTCCTGAGAGCTTTTTGGGGATGGTGCACGTTTAAGGTAACACCTCGTGCCGGTGCACGGGTGGGGAGAGGGGGCCCCTGGCTGCTCTGCTCAGTCTAAGACAGACAGTGTCAATAGGCCATCAGAGACACTGAAATCTTGTTTTTCTTTTAAATAATCAGTCAGTGGAGCCAGGAGGTGCATGCAGGCCACTGATGAACCATCCACCAGACTGTGCCGCCCTCGACGACGCTGATTAACTTTTTCTGAGAGAATTTCCAGCCTCTTTTTTCATTCTGTGTGACTTTCCACACAGCTGCCTAGGCCTGCCGGTGTGCTGGGGGCTGGTGATGGGTTTGAAAGCTTGGCTGTCCCATGTCCCTTCTCAAAGCAACCATTCCCTTGTCCTTTAAACCCAGGCTCTTCCTCCTGATGATTTATTTTCACGTAACCTGGAGGTGTGACCCGAGTTCAGAGAAGGCATGTTCCTTGTGCATGTTGTTTACACCAAGCCTATTAAAATTCACTCATCTTTGCAAAATACAAAATGGTTGTCTCCAAAGTCACTCTGTGCAAAGTGGTTTCTTGCTGAGAGGGAGAGATGTAATAAAATAAAAACTTTTGCATTTTACCTTTGGGAAAATATAATGTTGTTTGCTTTTTCTCAGATGGATTTTCAATTCCCCCTGGTAAAGAATGTGTTTTTTGGGCCTAATAGAAGGGAGGACGTGCAATGTGTTTGAAAATTTAACTCTGCTGGGATTCGTGCTGGGGCTGCTCATAAGTTCACGTTGCAAACATTTATCTCTCTGCAGGAAAATCTGTTGTGACAAGCAGACTCATAAAACAGGTTTTTCTCCAGCCATTCCCTTCTGCCTACCAAAATGGATTTTTTTTTTTTTCCATTTCTGGTTTTAAGCACAGCTCTCTTTAGCTGTGAAGCAAACAGGGTAACAGTAACCTTTGCAGCTTCACCCTGAAGCACTTGATGAAGGCAGCTGCTCATCTTACAGCTGAGATGCAGCCACTTCCCAGCAGAAGTGCAGCACTGATGAACAGCTCCTGTTCACACCACTGGCTCTGTCATCCAGTCAGTGCCTCAGGAGCCACCAGTAGGGGAGATGAACAGTAACTGTGCAGGCTGAGCAAGCAACGAGTGCTGGACTAAGGTTTTCTCCTTTGAGGAAAAGTGCTGTGGGTTTTGTCTGTGGCCCTGGATGTTGTAGTTCTTTATGAGCACTGCTCTCTGCCTCTGACACTGCCTTGTCCCCAGGGTGCCTCTGCAGTGTCCCACCACGGTGTGTGGCTGGGGAAAGCACTGCAACCTGTACTCTGGAAGAGTGGTGCTGGTTTGGAAGGTTGTTCCTAACCCTGGAGGGTCAGCCCTGGTCAGAAATCCATCCTTGTGACAGGTCACCAGTGCTGCATTAAGGCAAGTCCTAACTGTGCTCATTGGAGCAGGCCAGGAGCTCCACAGGGAAGGCAACACCTGTGGGTCTCTTCCAGCCCTGTGCTTGTGAGTAAAGCAGTGTATATCAGTGCATAAAATGTCTTATTAGTCTTCACTTTCTTCATCTCTTATACCAGCAGGTTGCTGCAAAATTGGTGATTATTCCATTTTTAAAGCTCCCTTATAAAGAAATTTTTTTAAAAAACTATAAAGGCATTTCTCTTGTATTTTTCTTTGGTGAAACATTAAATAATCCATGTACTCTGGCCCGTGTTCAGCATTTGACTACTTATGAAAGTTTTAGCCATTATATGATGTAGGAGAAAGTCAGAGCAGCGATCCATTGTAACACTGTTCAAGTGCTCACCAGCTTCTGTTGGAGGAGCTTGCTTTGCTCTGCCTGGGCATTGCTACCACCAGGGTGTTCTTCACTCCTCAGACACCCAGATCTCCGTTGGCTAGGCAAGGGTTTCCTGTCCTGGCTCTCAGTGGTTGATAAGTTGGCATCCATGGGGCCTGTTACCTTTTCCAGGGAGAGCAGGACATCTGAGCCCGTTGCTGAGGCTGGGTGAGGCTCTCCGTGGTTCCCTGGGTGCAGGGCTGCTCCTGGTCTGTGGAGAGGCCAGAGCACACAGAACTCAATGCACTTGCTGCCCTTCTGCATGCTTAGCCACCCAGCAGGCATGGATGGGCAGATCCTCTGCTGATGTTACAGGGGAGGCACAGAGAGCAGGAGGGCTTGCCCAGGCAGTGGTGCCCCCAGGTCCGTAGGCTGGGTAGGTTTCGTTACCTGTGCAGGTGGATGGGTGACTGCAGAGGCTGCTGCTGTTGCTCTTAATGAGGTTGATTTGCAGTTAGGTCAGGTCTGTCAGTATCTACTAGTAGGTGACTGTGCAGGCTTGTGCTCAGAAAGCTTCACTGACAAGTGCCTCCCCAGAACAGAGGCACAACAGCTCTAGTCTTTCTTAGAAGAGCTGCACAAAATTGCAAGGCAAAAAAAAAGGAAAAGGCTTGTGTTTCATTTGATCAGAAATATTTGGTTTAACTCCTTGCCTGGAGCATCCCTGAATTACAAGGCAGTGAGGAATGACATGGGATTGAAGAACACTGCATTTCAGCTTTTGAATCTTGACATTTACTGTCTATGCCCTGAAAATGTTTTCTAATAACATTCAGTGGCTTTTCCAGAAAATGTGCAGAGGTTGCTCTGTGTTCAGTGGCAGCTGGGAACAGGCACTGGTTGCTTCACTCCAGAGGTCCTGGATTCCAAGGCTGCTGACAGCCTGACTGTATGGTGCTGCTGTGTGAAAGTACAGCTGGTTATTGCATCTGAAACCTTCCTCTCTCTAGGTCTTTATACACTTTAAATTTTTTGTTCCTGGGCTATAGACCAGGATCTAAACAACATACTGAGGTAATAAAGACTGATGATTTGGGCCTGCCTGGGAAATGTGATTGGCCTCTGAGCTCCAGAGCTCTTGCTCCTAGTAAATGACTCTTCTTCCTCCCCGTCAGGAATTGAATTCCAGTTACTGCTCCCTGGGGAGCCAGGACTGGGGTCACAGCCTGCAGTCCTGAGCACTTACTGGTGCCTGAATTCACATCTGTGAACTTGAGTCGTGTGTGCATGACTGACCCTGGCACAGCTCTCACACCTCCTCTGCTGTCCCCCTTGGTGCTGGTGGCACCCAGAGGTGGTACTTCCCTTCAGCACAGCAGCTCTTTCGCCTGGTAGATGCGATGCAGTTTTCATCCCGTGAAGGCAGAACAGCTTGTGAAGGTTGGGTCACTGTCTCTCTGTCACAGGTGGGTTGGCCAGGGCACACATGGCTTGGCGTGGAGGTGGGGGATGGCAATGTCCCTGTGCTCCCACTGCAGGCTGTTAGCCAGAACCTGCTGCCTCCCACCTGTGAAAACGCAGGTCAGGGCCTGGGCTGGAGTTTAAACTGCCAGAACTGCAGGCACAGCTGGGTCCTGTCCCTTTCCTGAGCTGTGGTCTGCCTAGGTGCTGTTATCTAGATGATTTCAAACCTCTACGTGAGGTTTGGAGCAAGGTTTGTTGAGTTCCTGCCAAGACAAACAGACATCAGGCTTGTAATTCAACAGTGATGGGAAGAAAACGGTGAGAAGGGGGTTGCTGGATTAACAAAGTGATCTGGGTGGTTCCTGAGTGAGATCCCATCCATGACACCTTCTCACACCTTTGCTTCTTTCTTGATACCCTCTTTCCTCCACCTCCCACTGCATTACTGTGAGGTCCAAAGCTCTAATAGCCGTGTCAGAAATGCCACAGAAAAGAAACAACTTGTCTGATTAGGAGTTTATATTGTCAAGCCTCAGTCTGTGAGCAGTGAGCCAGGTCTTACGAGGTGCAAAAGACTTGCTTTGAACTTTGCAGATATAAAACATTTTCTGCTTTCAAAGCCTCTTCCATGTTTGGGTTTTTTTCCTCAGTGTTTTTTTTGCAACGCAGAGGACTCCTGTTGGATAAGAAGCCCACATTCTGTGGGATCAACTTGACTGAGAATGTGGGACGAGGAGGACACCATGTTTTGAGAGGCTCCTGCAGCAAGTGCTGGAGCTGCAGGCTGCTGCCAGCTGGGCTGGGGGTGTGGCTGTGGGCATGTGGGTCTCAGGATGGTTACCAAGGGAAGGCACGCTTGATTCCAGCATCCAAAACTGGCCTTGCAAATCATCTCACTGGAAGGGGAGCCCCTCCAAGCTGGAGGAGGCACCTCCCCAGGCTGCTGCCACTCCTCATGGCAGCAGTGCAGTGCCTGGGACGCGGGGCGCCCGCGGCTCCTCCGGTGCCCAGCGAGGGGACTGGGAATCTTTGCACCTGGCAGCATGCAAAGAAGTGGTGACCCAACTAGCTGGAAACTGGTTGTATGAGGTTATTTGTTGGCTCCCAGGACTGCTGCAAAAATTGTTTTCAAGTTAAAAACAAACATTTTAAATTAAAAAATTAAAACAACCCCAAACCCACAACATTGGAAGAAGAGAGCATTGTGTTAAATTTTTCCTGCCACGGCAGCACTTGTATATCCTGCAGGTGGCATTCCTTTAGGCAGTGTCCTAACCCTCTAACTACAGCTCACAAATGAGAGAAGCTGACAATGATTGTGGGGTTTTGTTGGGAAAAGCAAATGCTCCATGGCTGGGGAGAAATGCATGTCTGGCAAATGGGTTGGTTGAGGCAAATAGGTTTCATCTGGTATCAGGCTGAGGAAGCCTCTTGGGAGGAATAAGCTAGCAAGTGAATGCAGGGTAGCTGCAGTCTCTCCTCAAGAGCCTAGTTGCAAGATTTGTCTGTTTTCTTCCTCAATTTTTGCAAGTCCATAATCTGTAATTAATTCCCTGTGGAGCTTGACACATCAGCCTTGAAACTGGAGAGGAACTTTGTTTTAAATTAGCAAGAAGTGTGATAAATGTAATTTTATTTGCTGTAATGGTTAAATTGTTTGTAGAGGTGAAAACTGAAGGCACTGTCTTCTCTATATAGGTACTGTATTATTTTTGGATAGTGTCTGGTGATGCAGAGTTTTGAGAGTGTAGTTTGTAATTACTGTGGGCTGTGAGTCCCCAGCAGGGGCATGAGCTGCTGGAAACCTCTCTTGGGATGTGTGCCTGTGTAGCTCAGGGATCCTTTGTCCTTGAAAAAGAGTGGAGTGCCACAAGTGGAAAGGGGACATGGCAAATAATCTTGTTTCATGAGCAGGAGTAGCTATTCACAGGAAGGCTGAGGATGAATCCTATCCAAGTTCTGCACAACCCTTTAGCACTTGTGCTGAAGAAGTTCTCCAGAGGGCACGTTGGGTGCCCCGAAGTAATTCAGCCTCTTACAGGGGCATGCCCCTAATAGACCTGCCCTTATTCTACCAGAGGTTCCCTCCTCCCATGAAAAGCTGCTCAGGTTTGTCCTTCCTTTCTCTCCTTAAATGCTTCTGTTCTTCCCCTGCTGCAAAACGTAACTCGTGTGAGGTGTTAGTCTTTTAGTGATGGGTTAAGTGCGAGCAGAGGTTGAAGCTGGAACTCCCAAGTGCTGTACTGGTTTGTGCTGGGATCTTACAGTCACTTCTTTCTGTTTATTTCAGGTAAAGCAGATCATGGAAGAAGCTGTCACACGGAAGTTTGTACATGAAGACAGCAGCCACATCATCGCCTTATGTGGTAAATGACACATGACACAGCTGACACTGCACTATCTCACTTTTCCTGTGGAAGTGTGTTTTCTTTGCTGTCAGAAATAAATGCAGGGAATTTAATATTAGAAATCATGGTGTTCAGACCCATGTCACCTTTTCTTTACACTTGCTACATCTGTGTGTGCATTGCAAATAAGACAGTAACACCTATTAAAGTGGTGTTACACAGAATGGGTACCAAGCCAAAACTACAGGGAGAACTACTGGGAAGCACTTGTAAGTTAATTTATATGTACTTGGATAAGTGGTAAAATACAACCCAGAATAAATGCCAAAAGATTAAGTTCTCACAGTCACTGGTTAAAATCTGGCAGCCACCTTCCAACTGAAAGTATTTTGTTCTCTAATTACTCAACTTAAGTCTCAATGTGTTTGAAGAACAAGGTGTCTCACTTTGAGTATAGGTGACAGAATCCAGGCCAAAAAGTCATTGAAAGAGCTGTTGCTGTTTTTAAAAGAAGAGAAACAATGGAAATCTCAGTGACTTTTCTAGCCAGCATCCTGCCACTGGCTGAGGGGAATGTTTCAGACCTGCACTGCACTTCTCTGCTGTGCACTGAAGGCTGAAATGGTGCATTTGTGGTCTAGGCTTTGACACCGTGGACATTCTTGTGTTTTTTTTGACATAATCAGTGAACCATTATGTTGATGGCTTTTTATGACTGTATTTTGGAAGTGGCATTACCAAGAATTAGCAAGAAAATAAAATTTATCTGGAGACAAAGTCATGTATACCAAGGCCAGCTGGTGTTTCAGAACTCTGTGATTTGATCAAAGTCTGAATAAATTCTAAAATTTGGTGGTGATTTGCCTGGTCCCTGCAGTCTTAGACTGTGTGTGTGCTGTGATGATGGAGTGAAGCAGACCCTGGGTGGGTGGCTGGATAAAGGATGGCCCAATGCTGGATCCTCAGTAGAGGTCAGCTCCCAAATGTACACACCAGGTTCTCCTTTGGAGACTTAACCACTTCATTCAGTGCCTGAGAAGGGCTGTTAAATGCTGGCTCAATAGTTCTGAAATCTAGCCCATAATTTACTAGGGCTAATAAAAACTTAACACCATTTATCAGAGTGTGGTGTATAGAGAAACATCACAGCAAGATGCTGCTGAGAATTAAAGCTGTGTAGAGCTGTAAATGTGCACCTTGGCCTGTCAATTCTTGGCTGCTTTCTCTTCGTGATGCAAATTGAAACTGGGAGTGATGCTGAGACTGATTGGAGAACAGCCATTGTCTGTACTCCTGGATTTCACAGAGTGGAGCATTTGCAGCCAAGCACACCCAGCTGTGTGCTGTTGAGAGTGAAGAGGTTAAGAAGAGTGGAAGTTAGATTTGGCTTTGGAGATAAGTGGACTGTTTAGACAAAGTGGTATTGACATGTTGCTGAAAGCCAAAGTCAGTCAGTGACCACCTTTTCCAGTCACAGCACTGAAATTCCAGCTCACTCTGCTGTGGGAGGTTATGATGTGTGCAAGGCTAATCTTTCACTAGCCTGTTTGCAGTTTCCAAGTTATCTTTTACTTACAGGTTAGGATTAATTCATCCCTACGTATTCAGTGCAGGAATGTGAGATTTGACCATGGTTTCTGGCCAATGTTTTATTTCTATTAATATGGACTGTAACTGTTTCCTCCATTTAGATTGTGGTTATGCTAAATATTCCCCTTTTATTTAATGCATATTTGTACTACACAGAGGAGAAAAAGTAACTGAGGAAAGTGGTCCTGAGATAGGAGCAGGTGAGGGATGCTTGAGCCAGTGCTCGTGCTGCAGGCTGCCTAGGTCTGTTTGGTCTAGAGACCTCCCAGAGCTGTGTGTCTGTGAGATTATATTCTGTAAGAATATACATCTATGTATTCTGCAGGGTTGGTGTAAAGGGTAGTGGGGTGGCAGCTATTTCTGTTAGAATCTGCTCAGCCAGAATTGGAAATGCTGTGAAATCTTTCTAATATTTCTCCCTTCCTCCCACTGGGATTCCAGCTGGTTTTGTGTTCTGAATTCTGTAGGGTCTGAAGAAATAATAGCTCTCCATGAGCTGCCTTATTTTTGCCCAGCAATCCTGCCCATCCTAAACAAGTATTCCAACCTGCATCTGCTTAGAACATAGGACTTAATTAACTCTGCACCAGGAGTGGGTGAAGCTGAATGTTCTGCTCTCACTTCAGCTAATTGAATGGGGAAAGCATTTCCAGTGGATTTGGCTAGCAGCTCCTGGCTGGGGCTCTCCTGTCTGCACAGTTCCCTTCTTTCCCCCAGTCTGTGTTCATGTGTCTCTTCAAGAGGTTTTTCCCTTCTACTTAAAATTAGATTGGCTCAGTACATGAGTCACTTTCAGTGAATCTTTGCTATAAATATACAATTCTTGTGAATCATTTTACTCTTCTGCAAGGCTGAGTTTAGCAAGAGGCTCTTAAATACACAGTAGTTGATTTTCAGGGCCTGTCTGCATAAGTACCTGAAAATTTCCTAGGTCCTAGATGGCCGAAGGTGCCTATTAAGTCGTGTGTGCAGTGGGTGTGTTTTCCCACCCCTCAGGTGCTGCTCTGTTGTGTTATGTGGGGGTTAGTAAGGATCAGAATCTCCAAGGCTGAGAAGGCTGACTCAGTTCACTGTTCAGCCCCAGCTGCACTGCAGCATCTCTGAACAGAGCTCAGGTGCATCATCTGTTAAGCAGAAGTAAGTTTTTCAGGTAAGATCCCTGCAGGACATTGAGCCTGAATGGGTTTCCTCACAGCCTGGCCAGCCCCTGAAATGTGTCTCCATGCTCCTGGATTCAGTCTGTAGGGTGCAGCTGGACAGGACAGCAGCTCATATGGGGCTTAACTCTATGGAGATATGTTGGCATCCAGTGGGTAAGACAGCCCCTTTCCTGCCCCACAGTCACCCCGAGACCACAGAACGTGTACTGAGGTGGGAGGTGCAGTGCCAGCACTACCTGTTGAGGACAGAACGAAGCTGTGAGCTCACCTTTGCCAGCTCCTGAAGGACGTGACCAGGGCAGCTCCCTGCCACCCCTGCTGAGCCTTGGAGGAATAATGCCTCTGTGCAGGTCAGCTCGACTGCACCAGTGCGAGAGATTTGTTGTGACCATGGTGACTCTGCTGACAATCTATAGTCCCTTCTGTGTCGTGGAGGAGGGGGAAAACAGTGCTGGCATTTTCATCCTTGAGGGGAAGCAATGAATGCAGATGTCTTGTATTTGTCCTCAACCCAGTTTATAACCAAGTTACATTCCAGTTACTCTTTCAGCCTGTCTGATTTCTGAAAGATCTCTGTGATTCAGAGCCATAGAGGCTCAGTTTGGACTGTGTGCTGTGTAGGGACAAAAATTCCAGATTCCTTTGGGCTCCAGGTTGCCGTGGAGTGAATCTCACCAGGACTGTGTTGTCAGTCTGTGTAAGGGAGTGACGCAGGCTCTGTGAATGTTCATATCCCCTCCAGTGGACAGGCGTTCCTGTTAGAGGGGATGTGGCTGTGCTCAGGCTGGGTGATCTGCTGCTGTTTCCCTGGTAACAGCAGCTGACAGCCCTGACGCAGGGACGCTGTGCTGGCTCTGGGGGAGCCCCCCCTGTGGGTGGGGGGCTGCTGCTCTCCTGCAGCCTGCCTTCCACCGGCCCCCCGAAGGCTTCGTGGCCCATCTTGTTCTTGCCAGAGAGCCCTTCCCAGCTTTTATACTTCACTTGATTTACCCCAGTCTTGGTTACAGGCCATCACTTCAGAGGCACTGGGAATATTTATTTTTCCTTGCCTCAGTGTTGTTCACTTATCTTTGCCTTCCAAATCTGTTCTAAAGCTGTATTTTATTTAGAGCAGACTTACAGACCAGAAGTGTTTCCCCCCTTTTAACCCAAACAGAAAATGGGCTTTGTCTGGATGTTTGGTTGCTGTCTTATCTGGATGGATTTGGCAAGACTGTCTGCTGTGGAACCTGCAGTTCCATGTCCTGGTCCATTCCAGACTGGACATGCAGAGAAGAGGAAGAGCGAGCCTGTCCTGTGAGGGGAGGCTGGAGAGCCTGGGAGAACAGCCAGTCCCCTTGGCTGAGCTGTGCTAGCCTCAGGTTGTGCTGTTCCATTCCATTATGCATATTGCTTTTCTCATTAACTGATGAAAATTACTGTTTTTTTTCTGGGTAGTGCTGTATTTCAATATCGTAGATCTAAAAAAAGAAAAACAAGATCCACGTCATGATCTGTCCAGTAATGCACTGGGAGAGGTGACATGGTTTGACTGCAGAGCTGGATCTGAATGTGACACCAAGCTGGTAGCACATCTGTGACTGGCTGTGTTTAGCCACACGTGCAGCCCTTCAAACACTGAAGGATGTGACCAGTGCTCTGGAGGAGCTGGTGCTGTGAGGGGTTCTCAGGAGGAAGCAGCCCTGGAAGCTGTGGCACTGGAGAGATGGCTGCAGGCCTTTCTGCTGGCATCTGCCACCCCAGAGTGGCACCTGCCTGAGCACAGGCCAGGCAGTGCTGGCGTGCCCAGCGGCCGCTCTGGCCTCCTCTGGAAGCAGCTTCCTGCAAAGCCTGCAGGAGTGGAGGAGGGTGGTGGTGGGGTGGAAGGGTGAGGAGGCCCGTGTGTGCCCCTCGGCTCGGGGAGTCACCAGGGTGAGGTGTTTCCTTCTTGGAGAATAAGTAGAAGGAAATGTCAGCTGGGACAGCTCTGTATCAGTCAGTGTCTGTTCACAGCAAAAGGACTGGCAAATTCTGAGGAAGAGAATGAATGGTTCCTGGGTCCTGCTCACACCTACAGCCAACGTGGTATCTGGCATGATTGCAGTTAATCTGCAAAAGGCTCACTAAGATTGGGCTGTCTGTCAAACAATTTAACAGTCACTTCCCAGCTTTAATTAGGTGCAGTCACAGCTTCCTAAAGCAGGTGAGCACTCCATTCATGGTGGGGATGGTAGACAGCAAAAGCATTTGTATGGCTGGATTTTGTAGAGCCACATGCTTACTCTGAGATCAATTAAGATCTTAAGTTTCAAGGTCTAAAAGTTTGTAGGAATACCATCAAATAGCTTCAGCTGCAGTTGTGGATGTGTCTCAGTTAAAGCTGGTGGTGGAAGATCAGGAAACCTTTGGACATGAATGTGGCTGGTGGCTCCTCAAGACCAGATATCTGGGGCACTTCAGGGGCAGATACCATGTCTGAATTGCAGGAGTGCCTGGCAGTGCTGGGTAGGAGTCTAAGCTGCTAACTTACATAAGGGTTAACCACAAAAATGTGGTTAGTTGTGGGACTGTTTTCTTCATTGGTCTTATGATTACTTGTTATCCCATTTTCTACAAAGTTAATTGTGTTTGAAAGAGAAGATCTAATTAGGAACCAGTGACTGCATGATGCTGGAGCGTGTGCTCTGTTTTTTCTCATTCAGGACCTGAAATCCAAGCAATTATCAGAGTCACCCAACGTCATAGTTGTCAGCCCCAAGCAATGAAAAATCATGAGTCAGAAGTCTTCCTTCATGACCCTAAATTACAAGACTGGATTAAAGTTCATGACAGGAAAAAAAAATCAACCTGAAGAATAGATACAAATTTAATGCAAATTCTTAAAGTTTCTTAACGTATTTCTTATGTATTATCCAGAGATTCTTATCCAGTGGCATGCTTCAAGGTGGTTAAGTTTGCAGAAGAATATCAAATATCCAGAGACTTAGAGTAAAATAATGGAAGGTGTTAATGTGGGAAACTCTTGTTTGTTTTTAAGATGAGAAGTAAGTTCCTCATAGAAGCCCTTTCTCTGCCTCCTATTTAAAGCATGGCCGCAAAGTGTTAACAGACGAAGGGAACAGGAGATTGATTTGGAGCTGATCTGGACTTCATTCCATCCAAAATGATTCTATCAATCTATTTTTGGAGTGTCCTGAGAATCCACACAACAAGCTGTTCCCATCCATTTCCATTTGAGTTACAGCCTTCCAGTTCCTCTGAAAATCAGCCCCATTACAAAGAGGTGCCCTAAGCTTTGGGGTTTTTAGATGATTCCCCTGAGGCTTCTAAATAGCAGAATGCTCTGAGATTTGACAAAAGAGTGAAGAATTCAGTTATTTCTCTTTTTTCTTAGCTGAGAAAAATGTAGCTTATGTAGAAATAGATGTAAATAACCATTGTCCAAACAGACAATTTATTATTTTAATTCTTTTGGCATTCTAACCGTGGCATTGATATTTTTTAAAATGTGGTTAATCTGCTGTTGGAATGCAAGTCTCTCATAAACAAAATACGAGTCTCTCTGTATTACTGCTCCTAACTGGAAAACAAATGCAGTGTTTTCAGTAATGAGTGATACTTACAAAATAGTTTACAGAGATTTTACCTCACTTAATAAAAACTTTAGCCCAAATAGGGAGTACCAGAGATGATGGTAAGTAGGGGAAGACAAATATTTTTTCACACAGATTTAAAGTGGTTTTGATCACGCTCCAAAGCCAACTGCTTTAAAGTAATGAGTGATGTGCTACAGAGGAGAGGGGAAAAAGAGAGTGAATATTGTTCCTGATGTGAAACCAAACAGTTTTGAACTGCACATGGTTTTAGTTTAAGAAGTGAAATATAATCTCTCATGCTTTTTAGAGCACTCTGCTAAACATTTACTTTAGTCCTGAACCATCAAATTGAATCATATTCAATTATTTAGAGAAACTTCAGTAATTTTGTTTTACCCTTAATAGTGTTTAATGGAAACACTTCCATTTTCTGAAGGTTGCTGAGATCTTTAAGCGTAATGGTCAAGGTTTTAAGGAGGAATTGTTATCAACTTCCAGGCCTGATTTTTCCCAGCCAGATCTATCCTTAGAGCTGAGGATTGCCCATTTAGATTTATTTTTTTTCTCAGAAATGACTGAAAATAGGATGTCTGTGTCTTGTCTGTGTGGCAGAGCAAAACAGAAGTAGCTTGAGTCCTGGTGAACTTAACCATTAAACCAAACAGCCTTGGATTCTGATTTTGTCTTTGTTTCCAGGGGGCGAAGGTTCTTTTTCATTATACAGGTTCAAACCATGCAGTTAACTCTACTTAGAGTTTTCAAATTAAATAATTTTTTTATAGTGTGTTTTCAGCATTTCTTCAACAGTGAGTCTCCTTTCACATGAAACCTCCAAGAGTGAAATGGAAAAGTGTTTTTTCTGGTAGTCATCAAGTGCAGCTTTAGTGATGGACTTTTCAAGGCAGAGACTGTCTTCCTCCCGACAGTTGCACAGGACCCAGTTCTGTGTGGCCCTGATCACAGATAACGTCTCTTTGTACTGCTGTAAAATAAAAATACTTGGTGTTCTTCTAGCACCTGTAGCTGTAGTGTTTTCCTTTGCATGGATTCCAAATGATTTGCTACATTATTGCTTTAACAAACCCTAATAAAAAAACTGCTGGGTGTTGTGACTATAAAGAAAATATTTAATTTGACTTCTTATACTATTTCCTCCTCCTCAGCTCTGAAGCAATCTGTTTCTTTGTACTAAGGGTACATCCTCTAGCTCGGTGCCACGTGCGTCGGGAGGTTATGTGCTTCACCCTGGAAATCAAGAAGTGACTGCAGGTATCTTTGTATCATTCATACCCCAGGCTCTGATGTTTAAATCACAGCACCAGAGGTATGAGGAAGATACTACTCCAAAATGAATCACTTTTGCTTAGTGCTTTTTGTTCCGATAGGCGAGGGAATCCTTCTGTCTTGGCTGCAGTGGTTGTTGTGTGGGTTTGATGACTGACATACTGGAGATGAGGTGAGGCTGAGTGAGAGCCTGGCTGTAGCACAGCTCCCTGCTTGACTAGTGCCCCATGAGCCTACCTGGATTTGTCACATGAAGTGCCTTATTTGCAGTGCAGCTGTATCTGGAGAGGCTACGATCCTTGGCATTTGAAGACAGAATGTCAGATGGGAATTGAGACTTACATGCTCAATACTCAGGTTTTCCTGCTTCCATAAAATGCACAAAGCAACATTTTGGATGAAAGAAACTGGGTTATCTCCCCTGCAGTCATTTGCTTCTTAGCTAGTATGCAAGTACAGCTGGGTACCTCTTCAGCGTGCATTTCTTAATGACATGCTATAACTTGGTAATAAACTGGGATTCAGACTGGGCAGGTCTGGGATTAGCCAGGTAAAGCAACAGCAGCTGGAGATCATGAGCATCTGGTTGCTACTTTATCATCCTCCTCTCTTCACTTGTTCTTATTTTCTTCAGCCTCATGAATTCAACTCCCTGTGCACAGTTTCCATGAAAACAAGGTATTTAGCTGCAATATTTCTTCCTAAGGAAAATCGCATCTGCTAAATAAACCTTATAAATAATCCTTCCACAGGCCTTCTTTGTTTACCACCCCTTCCAGCCCTATACCTAGAACTCTCATTTCACACGCCAGTAAGCCATGTCAAGAGCTTCATAAAGGCAAAAAAGGAGAAAACTGAACTTGTTCACCTGACCCTGCAACAAGTAGCCTTGTTGAAATCATAAAAAAGCGACATTTTCCAAAGCTTGTTGGGGACCATGATTGTTTCAACTCTAAATCAATAACATATCTGCACTTAATTAAATTCAGTGCTAGATACTGCAGGGGATGTTTCTCAGAGCTGGCTGGAGTTAATGAATTTTTAGATGGCAGCTGTCAGCTGAGCCATACAAGGGAATTGCCTGAGCTGCATTGATTTATTCCAAGCGCAGTGCTGCTCTTCCCGTCTGGACGTAACGAATATCTCGCGTTCTTCTGCAGTCAGGGTTTGGATGTATTTATAGGTGTCAGTGCAGCGACAGGAGGCAGGCTCAGGATCCCATTGTGCTGTGCTCAGGGAGCTTGCAGCAGTTATTTACCCCTGTGCATGCACAGGTACAAATGAAAGCATGTGTTTGTGTGTATAAACAACAGGCTTGTACACACACAAAACAACCTGTTGTCTTTCTGATGTTATCAGTTCCTCCAGAAACACCTAAACCCTCATCTCGTGAAGTCTTTTTAAGCTGTCATATTCCAAATAGGGAAAAATGGTTCATTTTCTTTAAAGTAAGTAAATAACTTGATTTTCCAGTCCCAGGGGCTCTTCTAACTATAACCCCTAAGATGTTTTGTGTGTTGTCTTTTGAGGCAGCAATCTGAGCTGTGCATTCTGCTGTTTGTAATTCCAGGGGGTTACCTATTTTTGCTTTCTCAGAAATAAAGTGGTTTTGCAAAAACCTGGTTTACCTAATCCTCCATCTCTCGTCCTCCAGAATAACTCCTTGTCAAGACTATTTTTGCCCACTCCTAAGCTCTACCCTCCGTTCTTGATGTTGTCTCCATTGCATGCTGCTTGGGTTTTATGCACGTGTTGCTGAGAGTGGTTGTAGATGATCTGTATTGATTTCCACTGTCAGAAATCGTGTGCTGAGGCACTGTGGAAGTGGGGAAGGGAGGTGTTTGTGCACACCATACCCTTCTCTGTGTGCAGCTGAAAGTCCTTGTCCTTTCTGACGCTGTTGAGCAGAACAATAGGAGGAGGGTATATTATATTCAGGGTAAACGTGTTCAGTTTTTTCCTACAAGGTGAAAGCTGAGAGCCTGCTATGGAGAATTGATTTAAATCCAAGAAGCAATGCTGATTCCCTTGCAGATGCCCTGAGTGCAGAAGTGTGAGCAGCCTCACTGCAAAGCAGTGGGTTTGTGGAGGCCTTCCTGCACAGGAGAGGAGAGACTTCCCTGGGGAGACATGGCAGTTTTCAGGAAGAAGAGTTTGTAAATGCTGGTTTATTCCACTGTGAAAGGTGTGCTTTTATTGTTTTAATCCAGTGCTTAGGAAATAGAAATCTAATTGTTGTGTTTGGTTTAAAACAGAAGAGAAACAAAAAGAGAAAAGTAAGTGGAGGTCCTCAAATACCTTTTGTTTTCTCTGAAAGCCATTTGAGCACCACCGTCAAGGTCCTGCAGGTTTGCTCAGGATGCATTAAAGTTTCTTTTAGACTGAGCTTGGCTGTATGTGCACATGCAGAACGTGGTTGTGGGCAGTGTTGACAAGATCAGTGTCTGCCTTTGGACACGAGGTAAACAGCCCTCCCTGCCTCTGCAGGCAGCTGACCTCTTCAACTAGCTGCTGTGGCTGTGCTGGGGAGGTCCCCTGCTGCCGTCTGTGCTGCACAGGTGACATCTGTGCCATCCCCTGGGCTGGAACAGGAGGACATCTGTGCTGCAAGATGCACTGCCCTCCTCACATGTTGTGTAGTTTAAGTGGATAAAAGCCACTGTGTGTTTGGAAGGTAATTCTGATTGGGTGGGATGTGGATTTAAAGTCACTGTTCTGTAATAATTCCCTTGTGAAAAAGGAGCCTGGAGAGAAAAGTTGGAGACAGACAGTACTGTTAACCTCAGTCTGTGGGGGAAGTGGAGGAGAGTGAAGGCACTTGAAGGTCATGCAGGCAGGGACTATACCCTGAACCAGCTCAGAGGGTGCCTTACACACAGAACTGGACACGGTGTGTTGATCTCTCATCCCCTGGTACGTACATTTTGAGGCAATCCAGCAGCAGTGCCAGTGTCTCTGCCCCTGCAGATAACCACTGCACGTGCACTGCAGTCAGCTGGGACTGACTGATGTTACGCCAGGTCTTTGTGATAAGAAATGTCACAATGGAATAATTAAACATTGAGACTTTAGGGACAGTCAGTGTGGAAATTGCCCTCTGTGGCAGCTGCAACATTTATTAATAATTAAAGCTGTGCCTGCTGCGCTTTTCACTAAATTTGTTTCATTAATATTTTATTGTTAGAAAGAAAGAAAGAAAGAATGAAAGAAAGAAAAGAAAAAAAAAACCACGGTGAAGGTGGGAAGAGAGCCTGTTTCCTAAGCAACAGCAATGCACTTCTTTGCAGTTATTTTTAAAGGCAGGTTGCTTCGTTTAAGTTTTGGAGCCAATTATTGCTACATTGCTTCAGGCATCCGGAAATCTGCTTTGCTTTTCTCATTTTCTTCTAATTGAAAGACAGAGCAAAACAGTAGCTAGGTTAAGAGCTGTCGTGATGGTTGCTAGACAGGGTCTGTGACTGTGATGTGAAGAACATCCCCATGCTGTCAGCACTCACTGTTCTTCCCGTGCCACTCTCCCACCTGGCCTGGCAAAACCCCATCAGCAGCCAAACTGCTCCCCCCGCTGCTGCCTCTGTGTTGGATCACAGGGGCTCCTCTTCCTCTGAGCAGAGACAGCCTTGCTTGCAGAGGTGTCCTCATCTAAGACCACAGGCGTTGCCTTTGCCACCTACAGACAGCCTTTGATTGCAGCAGGGGTCTCCTGGCATAAGTGGGTTGCTGAGAGGGGTCAAGAAGGGGTGTGCCCATGCATCCTGGTCCTCCTTTCAGGAATACTTCCTGATGATAAGTCTTTTAAGTCTTCAAGAATGCTCTTGTCTCACTGCAAGAAGTGGGATAAACGTGTACATATTTTCTTCTACTTTTATCAGTGTTATTTATGTGTGTTTGGTTGTCTCTCAGTACGTGTGTATACAGTGCTTGATGCAGTGGAGCCTTAGTCTAACACAGAAAGTAACAACTTATCAAAAAATAAGTGTTTCAGACTGCAGGGTAGTTTATTCACCTACCCAAAGAGGAGTTTGGCAGTGTTGTGTAAAATGAAACTGGAAGGTAATAAGCAATTAAATGAGGCATCACAAATAAAGGTGAATCACACTATTTTTCCAGGGAGGTAGTGGGTGTAGAAGTGTCTGAATACCTTGCTGTGCCACTCCGTGAGGTGTTATTTGGGCTACAGCAACATGGAAAGAACATGGATGGACCAGTATTTATTTTGTCCAATTTCTAACACAATAGCAGCTTTGCCCATTTGCCTTGGAAACAGGAGAGGGTAGTGGATTGGCATAGCATGAGTGTTCCTGCTGCAGACATCTAAATGCTGTGATTGCTCAAATGCTCTTATTTATTAAAATAAGATAAAGCCCCCAAACTGAGCAACAAAACAAACAAAAAAACTAGTCCTTCATGGTCAGTAAGTGCACGAGACACACGGTGTGCTTGGCCCCAGCTGTCCTGCTTCCCACAGGGGCTGCCAGTCTCCCGAGTGCCTCGCTGGAGGTGGCACTCTGTGTCTGGAGGGTTTGCCCGTGTTTGGTGTCGTCCCCCTGCGGGTGCTGGAGGAAGCTGGGCACAGCACGGTGCAGCACAGCCCTGTGCTCTTGGCATGCTTGTCTGAGGCACTGAAATGGCATGTTTCAGATAAGGCAGCTTGGGAAGAGACTGTTAAAATAGTACCTGTGTCATCTGAAGATGAAATCGAAGTGTCGGTTGCAGTGGTTCTCTTATAGGTTGTGCAATAAGGGAATATATTAAAAGTATTCTGAAGAATTTGCAGTCCAAATAAATTTAGGACTAGGAAGGAAGAGAAGAGAGAATGTTGACTTCTCGGTTTTACAAAGAATGAATTCAGGGTATGCAATCAGACTTGGCTTTGCTTACTTGGGTTAGTTGTATCTCGATATAAATTGTTAAAAATTAATAATCCCAAATCCCCAGACCATCAGTATTTAATTGCACTGTCTGTCTCATGGGCAATGAAGGCTTTCCAGGCAAATTTTATCTTTCTGTCAGATTTTATCCAAAGTTACTTGGCTTAAAAACATGTCTGCCTTCACAGCCAAAAGCAGCAGTGGTGTGGTTGTCCCACAGCACATTTCCAGTTACTTTCCTGGTGCTGTTTTCTCACTCAGAGCCAACAGTTGTGCTTTCTGAACACCCATTAGGTTAATTTGTGTCGTGACTGATAGCAGGGAGCCAATTAGTATTTTCCTTTTTCCAGTGTGATAAGACACCAAATGTGAAGTTATTAGTACCTCACAAATGCTTCCTTTTTTTTTCTTTTCTTTTGGTTCATTCAGCAGGGCATTCTCTGGTCTTGCAAAGCAATGGGGTAGCAGTGCTGGGGATGAAGGGGCTGGGGGAGAAGGGAGGTTTTCACTCATGCTCTTCCATCCAGACACACCCTGTGATCCCCCACTGCCGTGGCTTCCAGGCCAGCTCAGCTGTTCCCTCCTGCCTGGGGCTTAGGTTGGGAACAGGGGCTGAGCAGGGAGCACAGGTCTTTTTCAGGTGCAGGCTTTTAGGTATTGTGGGATTTGGAGGCACAATAAAGAGGGAGACTCTTCAGGAAATGCCCAGCACCTGACAGTGTTGGACTTAAAGCACAACAAAATACTGTTTTCTTTCAAAATTAGCTGCTGAATCTTGGGAGAGGTGCAGCGAGGACCAGAGCAGATGGAGTACCATTTGTTACTCGTAACAAAAATTTAATGTGGCAATTGTAAGTGCAATTTACCACAGGACTGCCTGCTGTCATTAAACACAGGAGAGCATCACTCAGATGCTGAACCCAACCCCTCCTGTGAGGGTTTCATGCCTGCCTGGGTTTCAGTGAGTACACACCTTCTAATAAAGTTGGATTTTTTTCCCTTTCCCTATGAATGAATTTGTCTGTTCTCCTTCATAGCTTTTTATGGATGCTGTTGACTGGATGAGTCATCTGCAATCTCAATTTAAAAGCTGGTAGCAGGAAAGGCTTGTTTTGTGTTGTTGGTTTGGGTTTTTATTATTATTATTTGTATTTTTCTTGTTTCTTTTTCCTGCTGCAGTTTAAATGAGCGCTGGTTAGGTCTCTGATGCACAGCCTTGCATGGCTGAAGTAGTGCAATGTGGTCTTTTGCTGGTGACCATCAGAGCATGTTCCAGGAGGGTGAGCAAAATGAACCTTGCAGGTGGACCTGTTGGAGCTGTAAGTCTGGCTGCATCTCTGCTCCCTCTCAGGGTGAAGCAGTATTACGTTTTCTTCTCAGTTTATAGGCCTTTTAATCTTTCTGTCCAAAGCTAGATGATGGGCTCTGTTGGAACATGAGCCTGTCTTACCAGGTTTTATGGCTTTATTGTCCTGTCATGATCTCCAGTGTTTAGGGAGGGGTTTACCTCCCCTAGCAGTGTTGTTCAGTCTCCTCTGTTTCCCAGTAGCCCCTGTGGTTTCAGTCCAGCAAGTGTCCTAACCAGGGGTTCACCAAAACACCTACACAGGACTCTCCAGAAAGCAGCTCAGCTGTGATCTCACTCCCCTGCCTGTGGGTTACGTGTGTGCTGGAGGTGGAGCTCTGGCTTTGATCCTGTGCACCTCTGCTCACCCAGCCTCCTTCCTCCGAGTTCTGTGTTAGTCACCACGCAGTGAGAGCTCTGCAGGCAGCAGCACTGCAGGAGCAGTTCGTGCTTTTGTCTCGAGTGTGACATTTCAAACAATGAACACATAATGAAAGCAGCTCTAACTCTGCTGTAGCCTTACCTGGGCCGTGGGTCCCCCCGTGTGTCTCAGTCAGTGGGGTCTGAGCTCCCTGCCGGTCGGCGCGGCCGTCGGCTGCCTGCCAGTCCTTGGTGAGATGCTGCAGTCTCCCCCCGTCTGCAACTGGGGATCAGCTTTGAAACTGAACTCTGTGTCACTTCTGTGAGATGCCTTCTTACCAGGATCACCCTTCAAAGGCCCGTGCTAAAATTCCTACAACATGATTTTAAAAACTGAGTAGCAAATAACCGGGAAGTGTGACCTCCAGTTAGTCCTCACTGCAAACACCAGAGCAGATGGAGAAATACAAGTGGGAGAACTGGATGCAGCAACTCAGAGATAAATAGGAGTCTCTGCTCAAAACAAGCCATCATCAGTAAAAGCAGATTTCCAGCTCATTATACCTTGAGTTGGGGGACCTGCCACGAGGAGTTGAGAAGAGTTTTTCCTCATTTTTAGTAGAATGAGGAATTCTTTCACAGCGACTTGCATAAAGTTGGGCAAAAATACTGGTTGGTGTTTCAGTGCTTTGGTTCATTTATGTTCTGATGTTACCCATAACTTACAAGGTGCTTATTGTTGCCGACCTGTGCTTGCAGCATCTGATTTTCAGATCTAGTCTGTCTCTGACATCTCTTCCCCCTCCCCTGTTCTCTTGAGCCCAGCCCTGCCCCGCGGGGGTGGCCGGAGCGCTGGCTGGGCGGGACAGCCCCCGGTAACCGTGTTCTCCCCCGCAGGCGCGGTGGAGGCCTCTCTGCTGCACATGCTGAGGCGCAGGGCCGCCGGCTTCCTGCGCACCGACAAGGTGGCCGCGCTCTTCACCAAGGTGGGCAAGACCTACGCGGTGGCCGGGGACATCTGCAGGAGGGTGCAGGAGCTGCAGCAGCAGGTGGAGAGCAGGTGAGGCCGGGGTCTGGCTCCAGCAGAACGCGGGGAGGGGCTGCAGGGACTGCTCCCGGAGGGCAGAGGGGCCTGTCTGGGCCTCCGTGGTGTCTCTGTCTACAAGGCGGGTGGTGTTTTGGCCAAGGTGACCCAGCAGGGGTTGGGAACTGGGTCTTTGGCATTTCGTTTTCCTTCTCTGTGTCACAGATCAGCACATCCAGCCCCCACAAAGCAGCAGAAGTGAATAATAGCTGGTGATTTCAGAGGGCTCCGAGGCAGGGTATGCTGGACAGCTTGGACTGGTGGTGGGAAGGGATGTGGGTGCCAAGAGGAACTGAACAACAGACTTACTGGAAAAGCTGTTTTGGCATGCTCCTTGCCAAACCAATAACAGAAGAATTATGGGTCTTACAGTAGGAATAGCTGTGTTAATGGATACAAAGAGTGATAGGAGGATGGATGAACTCCAGAAGAGGTGGTCAGCAGTGAGAGACTGATCATAGGAGAGCCGTTAAGTACACACTGGAGTTGAGCACAACTGAATTTATGCTGAAGTCAAGGGCTTGAGATTGCTGAAGGTCCTAAACTTTTGGCTGGTGGTGTGCAGTGCAATTAAAATGCTCTTTGTGGTTCTGGTGGCTGAATCATAGTGCATGAGCCTGTGGGATGAGTGTCTTCTACTGTAAACTTGGGACAAGAGTGTTTCTTCTTCTGTGTGTAGACGGTAGTGCAGTCACACTGCTAAGCCCTAAAAGACTGTAGGAACTTTTAGCCTCTTGATTGACTTAGTCTATGAGGATTTTGTCAAGAGGGTTTAACTTCAGTATGTGTTGCATTGAGGTCTTCAGTTATTGGCAGTTGTTTAAATTAGAACTTTTACTAAGATTTCTATGTAACTTTCTGGAACTTATCAGGCTTACAATTAACAGACTTCATTATGTAGTTTTGAACAAATGTGTACCTATTTTTGATATTTTTTTAAATTATGTGCCCATTGATATAGAATAGGATTTTATTCAATTTAGTTGTGTAAATGTTGGGAAGAAGGATGATTTCTACTGAAAATTCACCAGCCTTCCTTCCTTCTTGGTTAAGAGCCCACATGAACCTTGCTCTAACCACCAGAGACCTTTGGCTGTGTCCTCTAACAGGAGCAAATGAACTTAAATTGTGTGGTTTCTCTTGGAGAAATTTTCTGTGCATTTCAGCTATTAACAACCACAGATTTTAAGTTCTGTAGAAAATATGCACAGCAGAGAGACTCTATTAGGAAATGCTGCAGGGGGTGGACTCGCCTCACTGGGTGTATAAAATGAGGCAGAACTGCTGTAGCAGTCTAATTGCTCCTAAGGCTGTGGCTTAAGAAAGCCCCTGTTTAGGAGGCAATTAAACACATTTCAGTTCCTCTGATGTCAGTGGTGTCATGTGTTTATTGGCATGGGATTGTCACTGCGTGTTCATTGCCTTGTAGAAGTGCTGTCATGGCCTATTGGAGAACTAGGGACTGTGGAAACACAGAGAGGAATTACAGACCTCCCTCAAACCAGCACCCAACAAGTCTATTTACTCTTTGAACACCTTCCTGAGGGGAGACCTGAGTGCTGTCAAAGAACAGGATCATCTGAGAACATGGATTTTCTACTGCAGATTGTTGAAGACATCAGAGTTTCTCTCCTCATTAGGACAAAACAGAACCATCTTTTTCTGTTGTTTTAAAGGGAAAATTTTCTGGGAAAGAGATTAAGAAGGTCTTCCCCTGTCAGCCCTGTGCAGTGTAAGGAGAGGCAATACTGGGCAGAATTAGGAAGCTCTCCCAGTGCTCCACCTTAAGTTCCACCTTTCTCCTCCAGCTGCATTTTATTACCTGGAAGATGGACCCATCACAGGACATCATCTCACGCTGTGGCAGGGCTGGCACAGCCTCACCCCCAGCTATCCTGTGGGCACGAGGTGTACCCACATTATGTATTTTGGAATGGGAAGGCTTGGGGCAGTGCCCCACCAGTGCCATCATGGGAGGCTCTGTGTGGCTGGTACCACCTTGTGAGATTGTGCCCTGTGACTTGTTGCTGCATGTTGGGTTTTCAGTGCAGAGCAGTGTTGTCATCTCCTCCCACCTAAGTCATGCTGCAGGCAGAGGCAGCAGGGAGGGAGGAGGGGAACACGAATTCACCTCTCAGCTGCTTTGCTAGGCAGGAAAGGACAAACCCATTTTCCTTTTTGTGGGTCACCTTTGAGAAACTGGAAGGCTCTAGACAGCATGTTCAGCTTCAAATTCAGTCTCTGGTTCCAAGTCTGCCATTAATTATCTCAAGAGTGACAGGTGATAATTTGTGTCAGTGCCACGGAAGAAGTGAAGGGAGCATTGATGTCAGTGTGGACACGGATTTTGGACACTAGTGCTCGATGGATGAGAGGCAGATGCTCCCTGTGGCAGGACAGCCAGCATGGATAAGAGCACGTGTTGTGCTGAGAAGGCACAAAACTGCTCCTTGACTTGGTGCAAGTTGCAGCTCCAAGCCCGTGAAGCTGTGTGGTGGTGGGCAGGACACCTGGCACACCGAGGGGCACAGCCCGCCTCGGGCTGGGGCCAGGCAGAGCTTCTGGGCAGCAGGTACTCCACAGAGAGGAGTGAGGAGTGCCCGTGTGGCTCAGAGGCCGTGGTGGTGTTGGAGCTGCATGGGGCAGGGCTGCTGGGCATGGGCAGCTCGCTGGGCTGGCACTGGGCTGGCTGCTGGGGCAGCAGGGGCTCGGCTGCCTCAGGCTCCCGGCTGGCTCCGGATGCTCATTTGCTATACTTGTAGGTTCTCAGTTTGATGCTACTTATCTCTTGGTTGTCTTGTTGTCATTCTGTAGGTGGCAGGAGATGGGATCCTGCTGCCAACACGCAAGCACAGACTGTGCTGTAGCTATATATGGTGCTGGAGAGAGAATGGGAAGATGGGCCTGTGCCCAGGGATTGCCTGTGGATGGTGTGGCAGGAGGTCCCTGGAAACGCTTTGCCTGTGTTACCTCATCTCCTACTCCATGCTCCTGGTGTCAGTGGGGGTGTCTCATGTGGAAACAGCCGTGTGCCTTCTCGGGGTCACAGGCAGCTTCTGCCTGATGGAACCAGGCACGGCTGGGAGACAAGGATCTTCCTTTTACCATCCTCCCTGTGCCTGGCCCAAGTGAGTGTGAAGCGCTGTTTGATAAGAAGGCAAGTTCTGTTCATCAGGTGCTACATATTGTCTGCTACACTTTGCATTTTGTTGTTGTTTCATTCTTTTGGAGTGTATGGTCTGCAGTGGATTCACAGCCCGTCCATTTCAACCCAGCAACAGAAACAGAGAAGATGGTTTTGGTAGGTGACTGCCTAGCCCAAGACACCTGATACAGACCTGTTTGGGGGATTTCTTTAGAGCTTGTTTAGCATCTGCCTGTGAGTTAGATAATCTTCACAGACTTCTCCTATTCATAACTCAGAACAGAGGCATCCTAAATCATTATCTCCATGATTTTCAGAAAATCCCTGGTGATGGACTGGCTAAAACTCTGCACCCCAGTGGCAGTGAGTGCTAACACAGCAGTGTAGACAGCTGGTATACAGATTAGCCTGTATCAGATATGTGCTGTGTACTCCAACACCTCTCCATGCAGCCTTCACTGGAGAGCTTTCTGTGAGAAGAGTCTGAATTCTGGCTACGTTTACTTTGTCTCCTTTTGCAGGAAAAATCAGCCAAATGGGCAGGAGCCCCTCAAGAGGCAGGGATCAACCACAAGCAAAGCACCCGTCCTGACACCTCAGGCCATCAAACACATCTGGGTTCGGACAGCATTGATTGAGAAAGTGCTCGACAAGATTGTGCAGTATATTGTTGATAACTGCAGGTAAGGAAACAATCAGAAGCACAGGGATTTCTTGGACTGATGTGTTTGGGTACCTGCAAGAAGAGATTTCAACAAAAGTCTTCTGCAGACTTCTGGTAAGAAGAAAAACAGCTGCACAGGCATTTAGAAAAAAACCTGTACTTTTGTTTTGAATCCTTGACAGTGTCCCAGGTTTATAGAAAATTAGTTTAGAACAGGAGTTAATGACATAAAACCTTAGAGTTGTGAAAACAGGTTCTTTGAGTCATGTTTCCCTTCTAGAAGAGTCAAGCTTTGTGTAAAGTGACTCTTCCCTTGCAGAGTTGGAGGAAAGCACCAGTGCTTTATGGATGTAATGTACAGGGACTCTTCAAGAGGGAAAGACAAACCCTCTCTATTCTTTGGTTGTTTCCTAGTGTCCAGCGTTAGCTTTGGATTCCCAAGAGGTGGTTCTTAACTGTTACCCTTCCTCCCCATCTTACCCTCCCGGAACTGATAATGAGGAATTGTAGAGTGCACAGGGGACAATTTCCCATGAGAAAAGTAGAAACCCTAAAGCTTGACGTGGTGCTGGAAAGGTAACATCTGTACCTGTTGCCATTGCACTTTGTTCACAGTGGTGCTCTTGTAATTCCACTCTGGGGACACATGTACTTGGCTGTCCAAAGCCTATGGGTCAGAACAAGGAAGAGAGCTAGGGCAGAGGAACTTATTTTCACAGTGTTTTCCAGGTTTGCATAGCTGTTTTCCTTGTCATCAGGTTTAATTGCATGATCTCTCTTGCCACTAAAAAGAGAGAGTGGAAGGAAGGTCTTTGTGCTGTTCAGAGGAAACTGTTGCTCTGGGATATCTAATGCCAGTTTGTTTTAAGAGCTGTGTGCCTCAGAGACAGTGGGAGGGTTGGCTGTGTCCCAGGGATGCAGTTAATGAAAGCATCTTAGTGCAGGGTTTCAGTGTGTGCTGATACATGGATACAAGGTTGTTTTAATTTCTTTTTTCACATAATTCACCTGGAGGGATGTCAGGAGAGTTCGGGCTCAGTTGTTTCATTACTGTGTACTGTAGATGTTCACCTGACTGCCTTCTCCATCCACTCAGTTGAGTTCGAGTCAGGTCCTTAATTACAGGTGTGTGGTTTTGAGAACTTCACTCAGTGAATAAACTGAATGCTTCATAAGGCAGCTTCTCATGTGTCTGTGTGCCATTACTGCTCAAACACTCCATGTTCAAGTCCTTCAGCTCTTCTGTTCTTGAGGAAGAAAAGGTGTTTGGAGTTTGAGCCCCATCTAGTGGAAGAGACAGCAGAGGACCATGAGAGTTCAAGAAATTTGGGGTTTGATTTTTTGGCTACGTAGTTTTGTAGGTTAGCTTTGCCTGCTGTGATGGGAAGACTTTGGGGTCATTGCAAGAGCCACGATTTGTAGAAGTTCATTTTTCTTGACAGCGTTTCAAGATTATTCCTCACAGATGGAAGGGGTGTTTAAGAATGTGTGGATCTCTTGGTCCCTGTGGAAAACTCACAGAATTGCTTGGAGAGAGTTATTGTTTGTCTCCATATTGCATTAATGCCCAAAGCCCCAAATCAAATACACTGGGTAAACACATTTAGCAAAAGGCAAGCTCCTGCCTTTCAAGAGCTCAGATCAAAAATAGATGAGGCAGGATGAGCTTACTGAGAGGAGGTGACTTGCCTGAGATTACACGGCTGGTCAAGGGCAGAACTTGGACCCAAGCTAGGGGTGTGGTCATCTTGTTAAATAGTCTGGAGTGCAGGTTTGTTGAACTGGTTGTTCTAGGCTCCTGTTAGACTCCATGGAGATCTAGTCAGTGTTATTGATATAGTTCAGGAGAGGATCTGATTCTAAAGCAGATGTCTAAAACAGAATAAATTCATTTCTCCATAGCTTATAGGATATATTTTAATGATCTTTAAAAATAGTTCAGGATGCACCATATTGTAAAACCCTTCTGTACCTGCAAACCCAACACAGCATCTCTTCTTTACGAGATCAGTCAAGCTCCACTGGAGCTTTTCGAGGAGATGCACACATCAATGATTTCTAGGCAATCCTAGCAACTGCTTTTCCTCTGCCTGCCATGTTCAGGAAATATATCAGGAGTTTGATCCCTTCGGTGCTGCCTCTGACTGTTTAGATACACAGTGTTCTTACTGGGCTGTTGCGTGAGAGTTTGTGTTTGATAATCACAGCAAAATTCTGTTGCTGGAATTTTTGTGTTAGAACTGTGACTAAACCCAAGCTCTGAAAATGTGTTCTGCTTCAGTACGTGTGCAGCACCCCAGATGTACGGCCTAGATCCCATTTTCAGCCTTGGTAAAGCTCTTAGAGTTCCAAACTCTTAAATCTTCCCTTTTATGTAGGTAGTTTGTCTGAATTTGCTTTTGAAACGAGCATTTGGCCTGACTTTGTGTGAAGTGTAAAGGCTGAGCTGGAACTGACTGCAGTAGTCGTGATTTCCCCTGCACACACAGCTGACTTCACCTGGCTGCTGGGGAGCACAGCAAAGGCTGAAGGGAGTGTGGGTTAAGAGCAGCATCTCTGCTTCTCTGCCCTTGTCCCTTTTGCTTCCCTTGGCATACTTTCTGCTAAGCAGAAATCTGATATTTTTAAAGTCAAGGGACTTACGCTACTAGGAGGCAAAGAGCTTTTAAAAATAACAAACAGTGTTTTTAACTGGGCTTTTATCTTTTATTCCTAGTAAATATTATGAAAAAGAAGCTTTACTGGCAGATCCTGTTTGTGGCCCAATACTGGCTTCTCTTCTGGGTGAGTTCTTGCAAAGTTACCTCTTCTTATGATAGAGAAAATGAATTGTTTCTGAAAACATTTTGTATTATGACACTGTTACAAAAGGTGATTTTTACCTCTAGCATGTAGTTTAACTATTTGTAATAGAACAACACAGAAGATGCTGTTTCGTGGCTTATGATGCCAGTAGAGACAGATTATCTGGTTTTATTATTAATTATTGATTGGTTCAGAGAACAGAACAGGAATGGCTTTTTAGTGAATGCTCGCTAGCAGATGGCACCTACTAATGCTGATAGGACAGGGTATTGTGTCCTACAGGAATATTTTTATACAGCCCTAGCTAATAGGACCTGGTAGGTTATTTTAGGTATTGTCTACACTGTTGGCTGATCCTGCAGGGTCATTAAGTGATTGGTAATATTCATTAGGCTTGAGAAGGAAATCTTGCTTTCAGTACTTGGCCAGCAGGATGAGACTAAGTGTGTTTCTGAAGAGACTCAGAAGGTTTCTCTCTTGGGCTGTTTTCTTAGTTGGACCGTGTGCTCTGGAGTACACCAAGCTGAAAACAGCAGACCACTATTGGACAGACCCCTCGGCAGACGAGCTCGTTCAGCGGCACCGGATCCACGGGGCACACGGCCGGCAGGACTCCCCTTCGAAGCGCCCAGCCCTGGGAGTAGGTATTTACTCTGCAGCTGTTCCTGAGCTAAGGCACCAGCTGATAATAAAAATCACCCCAGGGGGGAGAGACCTGAATCTAGAGCAGCCTTCTTTTTCTCTTCTGTAATGGGGCCTTTGTCACAGATTAGAAGTCCATTTGGACCTAGATGTCCTCTTATCTGTATGCAGAAAAGTTTGAAATCAAGGACTAAATTCTGTGACTTTTGGCACTTGTGATCTGACTCGATAGTTCACAAGAAATGATGAGCTGCCTTGCTCAGGGGTGGGTAAGAGCCCAGGCCGTTTTTCTGCACGGTCTCCTGGCTGCAGAAGAAGTTCCAGTCCCCTGGGGTTGCTCTGAGGGGGCTGTGGGGGGTCCCTGCCCCGCTCTGCCCGGGCTGTGTGCGCAGGTCCGGAAGCGCCACTCCAGCGGGGGTGCGGAGGATCGCGGCGCGGCGGCGGCCAGGGAGTACGTGGAGTCCCTGCACCAGAACTCCCGGACACACCTCCTCTACGGGAAGAACAACGTCTTAGTCCAGCCGGTGAGCACGCTGGGGGCTGGGCTCTGTCTGGAGCTGTTGCCTGGCCGTGAGGGGAGGGGTCAGCAGTGCAGGCAGGGGTAGAGCCGTGGGCTGTCGGGTGCTGGCTGGGTGCCCTGTCCCCAGGGCAGCGCTGCCTCCCGCTCCACTCTTACGCTGAGGCAGGGGGAGATGTGACAGACACTTTTGCTGCCTGACCAGTGTGAGCTGTGGAGTGAGCCTGTGGGTAGAACCAAACAGACTGGACTGTATGTCACAAACCCAGAGACTGCACTGTGTGTTTTTCTGCTCTTTCCGATAGCAATAAGTACCAGCACTTTGGTGTTAAGGTTTCCCTCAGCAGCTCCTAGGTGATGCTCTGCTTGGAACTTAAGGGGCACAGGAAGTCTGGAATGTGACTGTTCTGACTGTGCACTTGAGTCACCCGGGTTGTCTGTTTGTTGCTTCTGTGAGCAGAAAGATGACTTGGAGGCAATTCCTGGGTATCTTTCCCTTCATCAGTCAGCAGATAGCTTGACATTAAAGTGGACTCCAAATCAGCTGATGAATGGAACCCTTGGAGATTCTGAGCTGGAGAAAAGGTAGTTGTTGCATTCAGGAAAAGATTGGAAGCATTCATGGTGCTTATTTCATGTATTCTTGGCAATATGATGCAAGTGTAACACGGCTGATTTAATTGAAGGGCTTCTGAGTAGCACTCAAGTTGAGGTGTCAGATGGCTTGGGTTCTGTTCATGTCTTGCCACAGATGAAGCAACTTTCCAGAGGTCCTGTAATGCACTTGGATATAAGGCCTTTTCAAAAGGAAAACAAAACCCTGCTTTTTAGGGGTTCAAGAGAAAAGGCTCAACACTACTTTCTGTCACTGCACTTCTAGTACCTCCCTTATGAGGGCTGCCAATCACTCGACAAGTATGGCTAGTACCAGCCTCAAAAGAGAGACACCCAATGCTGCTGTCTTTCCTTAGATCAGTTATTCATTTAATTTGGCATGCTGTTTCAATGGAAAGACAGGTGAAGTCTTGAACCAGGCAGATATGTCTCCTCAGGGAATGCTTCTTCCAACCCCACAACAGTGCTCTCAAATGCTTAATTTGAGACACACCATTCTATTTCTAAAACTTGATATGTAATTTTTAATAGAATATTAATGAAGCCCTCTACCCTTGCTTTTATTGCTGAACTCTGTTGAGATGGCTCTCACAAGGGTTCAGAGCTCTTCCCAGTGTTCAGTCTGTAAGCTTGAGCCCCAGCTGTCCATCAGTCACATGTGCAAGACAGAACAGAACCCTGCTGTCCTGAACCCAGCTATGGGACCGTCGTGGAGTCTCTGCCTCAGGCATTTGAACTCAGCCAGATGTTGTTGTAACCTGGTGTGGGGCAGCAGGGGGGACGGGGAGGTGAAGAGGGAAAGGGGGATTATGAAGAGCCTGATGCCAGATGTGTCCACTGTGGAGAACTAGTTCCTTGGCCATTTACTGGACTATTAATTTGTCTTAATTGACCCAACTTAATAAGCCACTATTAACTTGGCAGAATCTTTTTATTGGGTGCTTGCAAGTACAAGTGCTCCTGAATATGGGGGGAAAAAAAAATGTTTCCAGCACTGTCCCCTTTCCCCTCAGTGTTTTCTGGGACTACGCGCTGATAGTGCCGCTCAGCCAGATCGTCTGCATCCACTGCCATCAGCAAGGTGAGCACAGCCCTTCTGCTGGGCCCCCCCAGAGCCCCCTCCTGCCAGGGGAGCCCTCGTGCTGCTGCTGCCCGTTTGTGCAGTGCCTGTTAGGGGTTATGGCAAAAGGAGACGAGCGTTTTTCTCCTTCAGATGTCTTCACTGCAAGGCTTGGTAAGAACTCCTCTGCCTAACACTGCTCCAGCTGTCAGTTGCTTCCTGTGTTCTTTGGTTTTTTTTCTGTGTGCTTTGTTTTTTTCCAAGTATCTGTGCAGAAAACCACTTGTGGGAGACTGTCAGCAGCAGGTATCAAACATAGAAGCTGTGGCTTTATAAGCATTGGCCTCCATCCATTGACCAGTACTAAAAAGTAGAGGTGGGAAAGCAGGTCTGTCAGCACTGTTTGTAGTGGGGTCATCAACCTGGAGAAAGGGGGAGCACATGTAACCAGAGCCACCCTCTGACCACCCAGTTCTCAGTACCCCATTCTGCTCAGTGTAGGGAGGGAAATCTGGAACAAAACATCTCACACTGCTCTCCTTACCACAAGCCTTAAGTCAAAATCACAGGGCAAAACCAAGGGACATTTAGAAATTTTATTAGAGTCAGATTTGAGTTACAATTGGACTAAAGGACCTTTTGAACTAAGAGCCTGCTTTAGAAGACAGTTTATATATATTACTTTAAAATACATAAGCAGGGGAGCCACTTCAATGTTTGCTTTTATCCCTCGGTGTCATTAACACTTGTGACTAATTATGGATGTATGGGCATGAGTGTTAAAATCCAGAGTTCTGGCTGGTAGAGGATGACAATTGCCACATTAGTTCAGGTCCCTTTGCCTCACTTCAGGCAGCTTCCCCAGGCCCCTCTGTGCCTGTCCAGCATTTCACTGGCTGGTCAGAGGCATCACCACTGTGCTCTGTGGCACTTCCATAGGAAGGATGGAATCACGTGGCAGATGTGAAACATGACAGCCTTTGTTGCTCTTCACTGAGAAAGCTGTTCCAGTGTCAGGTGCCAGGCACGTGCACAACATCAGTTTTGTTGCTTGCACAAGATGACAGACACTTGGTGGTCCTGCCACAGCCCCCAGCTACCAGACTGGGGTTTGCCATCCTGCTCTTGGGGACCTCTCTGCTGTCCGGGTGGCTCCAGATGTCTCATTCATTCAGGTTTGGAAAAGGAAATAAAGAACCCAATTCACTTACATTCTTTTCAAATTGTACAAGATGCAGAGCATTATGCTTACAAGAGGATCCAGAGCCCAAGGTGGTTTCCCTTATTTGTGCTAAATTACTAGTGACAGTGAAGATAGATGAGGAAGATTTAGGACAGGGAATGTGACTTGCTGATTCTCACAAGTGTAAAGCTGACAGCCTCTGGTTATGTCCATTAGGGTGGTTTTCATTCCAAATTGTGTGTCCTTTGCCAAGTCATACACCATAGGGTTGGTTTAGTTATTCCTTTGTTATATTAATGTTCAGAATCACTTTAATTGTTCCTGCATGAGGCCTGTCATTGTTTGCTTGTATCTTGAGCTTCTTTAGGACTAAAGGGTTGAGATCATCCCTACATTGCATTGTGACTTACAGAGGTTTATTTATCTACTTGGAGATGATCACAAATAAAATTTACTTAGCAGGTAAGAGCAAAAAAGAGAGGTTCTGATGTAACAGTGTGGACTTCCCTTGTCCTCCTTTGCAGCAGAAAGCAGATGGACATTAGTCTTGGTGAGCCAGGATGGAACTCAGAGACCTCCACTGCACTTCCCCCAAGGAGGTCACCTCCTCGCGTTTCTCTCCTGCCTGGAAAACGGTCTCCTGCCTCGTGGTCAGCTGGAACCACCACTCTGGTCCCAACAGGGCAAGGTACTGCCTCTCTGGTGAGCTGCTTGCAGTAGGTGGGGCTGATCTTCATGTCTTTGTTTAACCAGCATCCTGCTCCACAAAGTCTGGGCATTGACTTCCAGCTGCTTCATAGTGAAGTGTGAGGCAAAATAACTCCACTTAGACCAGTTTGGTTCTTACACAGTCTATAAAAATTGTTCAAACCTTCATTACTCCATTGATATAACAGCAGATTCCAGTTTTTTGCTCAAAGTATGAACCCAAATGATAGGGACTGAGACTCAAATGGACTGGGACATACTTGCTGTCAGAGGCTTGGGTTGTTGGAGAATCTGGTGCCCAGCTCCCATGGATTACAAGAGAAAGCTGGTTTAAGTGCACAGAAAAGCTAAGTACCCCTGAGCCACCTGGTACATCCAGTTTTGCTGTTGATCTCTCCCTTGCCTCCTCCCAACATCGGAAATTCAGTTTTGAGATTTAAGATGCCAAAGATCTGCAGTACTTAGTCTGTTGTTCTCTGTTAGTCATTTGGAGCTGAATGTATGGAATCATTTTTTCTAGGGTAAGGTATTTCCAAAGCTTCGAAAACGGAACAGCAACAAGTCAGTGGAGCTAGAGGAAATGTCAGCTGAAGACACTTCCACAGACTATGTGTTCAGAATTATCTATCCAGGACACAGGCATGATAACAGTAAGTGCCTTTGTTCTGCTTTGTTTAATAAAGAAAAAAACAAAAAACAAAGAAAACCTGGAGGTAATATCCTGGAAAGTGACTGAAGGGAACAGACTACCAGGATTCTGTAGGCGGAAAAAAAAACCTTACAACAAAATTTCACTCTGTGATAATTGTGATCAACAGGTACAACTTACTGTAGGTTTCCTTAATGCAGTGAAACTTGTTATCTTACTGGAAATGAGTAGAAGTGGGGAATCTTATTTATATTTACTCTGTGTTTTGCAGAGGAGGTTTTCAAAATACTCCCCTGGGCTTGCAAACTGAGACTAAAAGCAAAAGGATTGCTTGACTAGCCAAGAGCAGTTTTGCTCCTGAAGTGAGGATATTTTTATTGGCCACACTGCTTACTCATAATGTTGTTATTAGCAAAAAACCAACCATAAACTCAACACTTAAGTACCCCAAGAACTCCCTGGGCTAAGTTTTCCTGGCTGGGAAGCAAGAACTTAACAATGGATAAATAAAGGCCCTTCCAAGGAAACTAAATGAATTCCCAAGCACCAAACCACCTCATGTCATCAGTGAATACAAACTCCTTGCATGCAAGGAGGCATTTGAGATAGTTTTCAAACAGCATGTTCAGTTTTATTCCCCTTGGCAAAAGAGCAAGAATTTCCCAGGAAGATCAGACCCTAAAGTTTACAGGGGATTTGGATCCACTGCTCATACCAGGACTTACTGCAGCTTGAGAAAGCAGAAATCTCAGCTGAGCCCTCCTTACCCCAGGGCACTGCACCACGTGGTGGCTGTGCTTTGTCGGGGCTTCTGTTCTGCCTTTGCCTGGGTGGAGGGCACTGCAGGTTCTGTGGGCACCTCCACCCAGAGCTGCCAGGCTGGTGCAGGGCAGGGCTGGCTCCTGCCTCAGCAGCCTGCACCCTGTGGAGCTGGGGAGCAGAGTGTTGGCTGCCCAGGTGCTCTGGCACAGGCTGGAGTGGGAGAGAGGCCACAGCCTTTGTAAGGGCGTGGTGAAGGACAGAAGCTAGTTGGAGCCTAGACTGCCCATGGGGTTAAAGCATGCTCACCTGGTGCAGGCTGGCACTGCTTCCTTCCTCTGCTGCCCCGAGGCGACGCGTGCGCTCAGGGAGCACAGCCTGTGTGCATCCAGAGCCACCCTGTGTGTGCATCCAGAGCTGGCCTGTGTGCATCCAGAGCTGGCCTGTGTGTGCATCCAGAGCTGCCCTGTGTGTGCATCCCGAGCTGCCCTGTGTGCATCCAGCG
>NW_008581228.1:0-17307 GCF_000691845.1 Merops nubicus | reverse complement strand
GCTTGCGCGGTTGTTCCAGCCCGAGCCACCCTGGTGGTGCATCCAGACCTGCCCTGTGTGTTCATCCAGAGCCCTGTGTGCATCCAGAGCTGGCCTGTGTGCACCCAGAGCCCTGTGTGCACCCAGAGCTGCCATGTGTGCATCCAGAGCTGGCCTGTGTGCACCCAGAGCCCTGTGTGCATCCAGAGCTGCCCTGTGTGTGCATCCAGAGCTGCCCTGTGTGTGCACCCAGAGCTGCCCTGTGTGCATCCAGAGCCCTGTGTGCACCCAGAGCTGCCCTGTGTGGGGAGCATGCGTTTGTCCTGTAAGAAACTCGTTTGTCACAGGCATTTCCAGGAGCTTGCACCCTCAGGCAGAGGGCAGGATTCAAGTCCTTTGTCTATGCTGAACATGTCCTTTTGAGCTTTCCCACAGAATCGAGTTCTCTCTTCTTATGCTCCTCTTTCACTATTTTCTTTGAGCAGTAACTATTAACTACCACCACTTAGCTGCCAGCCGTTCTACCTCTGTTGACGATGATGAGGAGGAGGAAGATAAGCTACACGCAATGCTATCAATGATCTGCTCTCGGAACCTCACAGCTCCTAATAGGATGAAAGGTTTTTATCCTCCTCCCCCTGTGTCCCAGAGCTCTATTGCAGCTCGTTCCACTGGTGCATACAACAGTGTTGGCATTATGAGAGGGAAAAACATTTCAGTGGTGCCATGAGATCTGGAGATGAAGCTGACTGCATGGAGAGGCTGGGAATATGCTCACAACCTGCAGGAAGAGGAAACAATGGCATCTTCCCTCTCCCTTGAGCGTGTGTGCTGCTGGACAGACAAACCTTCTCTCCTTCCAGAGGCCTTCATAAAAGCTGGATGCTAGAGCAGGTTCTCATCACAGGAGGAGAGGGAGTGTGACAGGTCTTTGTGTTCTCCCTCTGTGAGCTGGTTGTGTGCAATGTAACAGGCTGGGGAGGGCAGCCTTGCACAGGGAGCCTGAGAACTGAACCATTACAGCAACAGCAGTGATGAGCTGGGCAAAGTCAGAAGTGGAGTGTGCCCGTGTGGACAGAACAAGGCAGAAGTGTATGAATCACAGTTTCAGCCCAGGGATGCACACTCCCAGGCTTGGGAGACCTCTGTGAGGCAGCAGAAGCATGCAGATCAGACTGCATGGGGATGCAGAACCTTTCTGCTGTCAGGTGCTTTCACTCTGGCAGGTTTCAGATGATCAGCTGCAAGATTCCTCACCCTCCGAGAATCTGTCCTCTAATTTTTCTCCTGAAAGTAATTCCCAACAGATGTATTAAGTTGGTATTCTCAGGAGGTCTGTGCATTGCAAGCATTTGGGATCTAGCAGTGTAGTCCTGGAGGCTGAGAAGCTGTTGTTTTCTCAGAGGAGGAAGCTGAATGGTGTCCAGAATAACCCATTGCCCCAGCCAGAGCCCTCCTGCACTGCTTGGATTCCAAGGCTTGCAGTTGTTCAGAACACAGGCAGGTGCTGTCGAGGCCTCTCCACTAGCTCATGTGAAATCTCTCCCTGCTCTAGGCCTACCAGTTACCCCACAGCTTCAGCACTGCCAGGCTTGGCCTCGATCCCTCTCGAGTGCTCCTGTTAGAACCAAAGCAACAGCCTCCACCTCTTCCTACTGCCTGGAGTGCACCAGTAAGAACAGAACCTTCTCTGTCTTCAGGCTGTAGTAGCTGTCAGAAGGCTGACATCTGCAGAGGAAGCAGACAGGGCCACAACTGCTTGCAAGTTTGGCTCTTGTCTGTGTCCTTCATTTGATACGTTAGCATGAACATGCTTTTTCTGCTATTTCTACTTCCAAAGAAAACCACAGTGTATCTAGACTCCTGATAAGACACTCACACTTCTAAATAGTGGAGCAATGGTTTTGGTTCCCTGGTCTGATGGGACTGACTGTAGGAGACAGTAAGTGCCCAGCACTTTTGTAGTGCTTAAGTTCTCTTGAGAGGGGACATGACCCTGTACTCAAGAAGATCCTCTAGGATTCTTCTAGGGTGCCCACACACTTATCCCAAGGTAGTAAGCCCTAGAAACTGATAGAGCCCAGCCCAAGTTAATGAAGAGTTCTCAAAAGGTATGGATGGAAAAAAACTCAGAAAATAGTGTTCCCCTTGGAAAAAAGGCAGTTCCAGGAAGTTTGTGTTCTTAGCTGATCCTGTGTAGATATGGTGATAACAGAAAAGAGAAGGTCTTACACTGCCACACACCTACATTAACTGCATAAGAAACAATTTAGTCTTCAGCTGGCTGTGGGAGATGTTAGGGCATCCCAGCAGAGGAGCTGTCGGGTCCTGCCTGTGCACAGTTACCCCAGCAGGTGATGGTGGCACCAGGAACAGCTCTGAGGGTTCTGTAGCAGTTCCTGCTGCACGGGCCTGGCCCAGCCCTTGTCTCTCCAGCAGCACCCCCTCAGCAATGACAACACTGCTGTAGCAGGTTTGCTGGCCATTTGCTTTCACGTTTTGCAACATGCTCGACTTTTGCATGTAGCTGAAGTTACAGATAACACCACTACAATTAAATAAAAGATGCTGTTCACTCTAATTCTTCACTAATTCAGGTACCTTTCATCTGAATCTTTAGGTTCTGTGGGGTTCTTTCCTTGTTTCTCTAAAAAAATAAAACAAAAAAAAAATAAAACTGAAAAACCCACTTTTCATGTCTGTAGAGGAGAGGCAAAAAATAATGCTCCAAAAAAGTTTGTCCAATGGTTTACATTTGAACCCAATGAGAAGCTGCAATAAATACTGGGTCGTTCAGCTCCTTCCTGAAGAATTAAGGTGAAGAGCATTTTTGCATCACACTGTTTTGTGAAATGCAATACACGTGACTGCTTCCGCATGAGCCTGTGCTTTTCCTGTTAACAAATGTTTTTACTCCACTCCTTCCTCACCTATGCCCACCTTCTAATAGGTACTACTAAAATGTTTTATGCTACCTTGATTTAAAATGCATGAGATGGTTTGGAATTGCCCCTACCACCACCCAACAAACATATATTTTAAAAGCACGGCCCAGGGGACTGGATTTTGCTTTCAAATGTTAATTTAGTGACACAGTATTGTGGCATTTGCCTTAATTTTAATCATGGGTGAGCTGAAAGGCCAGTTATTTATTATAAAAGAAAAAACCCACAAGCTCAAATGCCAGCTGGGGAGGTTGAAGAGCTGAAGCTGAGCTTTCTGAAGGCAACTGGTGATTTTGGGGGCTTGCCTCACTGAAGCTGGTTGAAAAGGCAAATAAATAGATTTGGTGGAGCAGGGATAACTCCAGAAGCTGCACTCTACTGTTGGAGCATGTTTTCCTGCAGAGTATTCTACTCTTACAAACATAGTGTGCACATTAGGAGGACTTGAACTGTCCTTCTGTGCTAAATATTTTAGGATCTGGTTCTGAGAGAGGAGAAAAAACATCTGAAAATAACTGAGTCAGTTTGTCGTAGTTTCTTTTGTGCTCAAACTTTCACTCCAGCTGGAGTAGCAGTTACATGGCTGATTCCAGGAACTGCAAAATGAAATTCTGAGACCTGAATTAAATAGAAGGTCAGGTTAGATGATCTCTCCTGGCCATAAATAACATTACCATATGTTATTTATGGTAAATAGCATTACCATATGTACCATATGTCTGTAAATAGCATTACCATAGCATTACACAAGAACCAGTTTTAGTTGTTACTGCAGCAGCCTTTTCTCTGTTCTCTTTAAACATGAACAGGGATGTGCACAAACAAGAAAGAGGGAAATGGTGAAGTGACTTGGCTTGGTGGGGAGTGATCGTGCACAGCATGCAGCTGGTTTAGATGTGCTGAGAGCAGTGTTTGAGGTCACTGGAATGGTGCTCTGCCCTCTCTGAGTCAAGGTTCAGAGCCTGCTGAGAAGCAAAGCATGAAGCCATTGGGATGCTCAGAAGGAAGAGAGGGCAAGAAGAAAACAGGTTGATGGTGTGCTGTTTTCTTTGTTTTTTTCCCTAGACACCAGTGAAATGATAGAGATGCAAGGCTTTGGGGCAAACTTGCTTTCGTGGCAGCTGGAGCACTGCAGCCAAGGCTCCTCGTGTCTCTCCTGCTCCACAGGCAGCTCTCCCTATGACATACCCAGCTGCTGCAGCAGCATCCACGACAGGTGAGCAAGCTGTGCCACACACCTACCCGAGGCTTTCTGCAAGCCACAGCTAAAAGCAGGAGGGTGTATTGTCTGTGGCACCAGAGGAACAATTTTCAAGTACTTGCTAACATACAAAGGTCGAGTGATACAGCAAGAAAATCAGTTTATTAAAACTAATGTATCAAACTACTCTCAAGTCACATTTTGATAGAAAAATTTCTTCTAGTTCTCTTGTCTAGTTTAAGATAATTTGTTTAAGATAGCTCTGGAAGAGTTTCCTTTACAGGTCATCAACAATTACAGTGAAGGGCAACAGCTCATCCAATCTGACAAGGACCTTTCCAGTGCACCTGCAGCTGTTGTAGCTAAATGTGCCAGGTGAATCTGTTTGGGGCTGAAATGCTGGTGAAGAAAAAGCTTTAAGTGTTAATTTGTCATTATTGTTGTCCTTTAGCTAAATCAGTCTTCCTGCAGAGACAGAATTGCTATGTGCAGGTCAGGTGAGCACAAAATTCACAGTGATCTGTCCTCATGACCTGTCATGTTCCTGTTAATGTGTCTCCACAGAACTCCATTAAAGATGCTGTGTGAAAGCATGAAGAGGCAAATAGTTTCCAGAGCCTTTTATGGATGTAAGTTGGAGCTTCTTATATGCAGCCCTTGTGGTGTCCATATGCTTATCTAAAAAACGTGATGTTTGTTCAGAAAGCTTTCTAAGCCTAAATTTATTGTTCAGTCAGATGACCTCAGGGCAGTAGGGTGGACGTGACTCAAGTACCACAGCTCTAATTCTGTTATTTGTGGGGTTTGCAGAGCAGTGGGTGACCTGGTGCTTGGGGGGGACAGAGCTGCTTCACACTGCAGTGCCATACTCTGCTTGGGTCTCACTGGGCTGGGTCAGACGGTCGTTACCTTTGGCTCTGTTGCAGTTCTCACACAGCACAAGGCCAGCTTAGTGCAGTAGGGTCATTAGTGGCAGGTTTAGGATGTCTCAGCCCCACCCTCCCCCCGGGGCTGCTGTCTGACCCTCCCCTCCCCCCAGGGCTGGCCTACTGCCGCCACCTCTCCACGGTGCGGACCCACCTCTCGGCCCTGGTCAACCACACCATCGTGCCCCCCGACAGGCCCTCCAGTGCCACGGGGGGCCTCACCAAGGAGCTCTGGAGCAAGTACCAGAAGGACAAGAAGGTGAGTAGCAGAACACCCTCCCGAGCGCTAGGCCAGCGCTGTGCTGAGCGTGGTGCCCCTTAGAGCAGACCCCAGGAGGCGTTAGAGGTGCTCTCTAGTCTTCACAGGGTCACTTCTCTTCCCAGTGAGTCAGCCAGTTCTTACTGTCTCTTTTGCCCTTTGCTTCTCTGGCAATGGAAGGATATCAAAGCAACTGATCTCATGATGACTCTGGTCTATTAAAATTTAGATTATTTTCTTGGGAGGCACAACAATTTATGTTAGAGTGGATTTGAGATCATAGAATCACTATGGTTGGAAAGGACCTCTAGGATCATCAAGTCCTGTCTGCATCCCAACATTTCCCTAACCACTAGACTACAGCCTCAATAGCCTAGATAGGGCCCTAAAGGCTTAAATCAAGTTGCAAAATGTATATAGTGCTGTGCATGCATCTCTGTCTCTGTACGTGGTGTTCAGTGTCTATGAGCATGCCTGAGGAAAGTAAAGTTGTGCTGCCTTCAATACCTCTTCCTCCTGACTGCTGCAGAACTACAAGGAGCTGGAATTGCTGAGAAGAGTTTACTACGGCGGGGTTCAGCACGAGATTCGGAAGGAAGTGTGGCCATTCTTGTTAGGCCACTATAAATTTGGCATGGCCAAGAAGGAAATGGACCAGGTAAGCACAGCTTCCCAAGGATCTGGAGTACATTTGAACAGGGTTTGTTTGCTGAAGAGCAAGTGTTAGTCTTCATTACTGCTTAATATTCCCGAGGGAAAAACGCTGCTGACAACCTGAGTGACCCATGTTAGTAGAGGGATGATGATACCATGCTATCATGTCTGAAAACTCTAAAAGGAAGTTCTTTACTGAGCTCAGGAAACCCACATTCAGCCTCTGCCTGTGACATATACTTGCCCCAAGCAAATCCTGCTTTCACAGATCTGTCATTTATAAAATAGGGAGCCATTGACATTTGGATAGTAATTGGAGTCATCCCTCTTTTATATGGTGTGTCAGCTGAGTTCTGCTGCAAAATGCTCTGTGAAATAACTGCTTTATCTACATGATACTGCATGTGTGGGCTTCTGCTGGAGCTGTGAGCAGCCCAGATGCATCTTCTGAAGTGCACTTGGGGTTACTGCCTAGAGGCTAAAAATACCCAGAGGAGGGTTTGGGTTACAAGTTCATTATGCTTTTGCTAGACTTAAATAAGCATGGCTCTGTAAAACACAAGGTGCAATTCCAGATGAGACATTGTCCCTCCTAACATCCCCCATGCTGTTGCCAGCATTGATCCATGAATAATTGCCCAGGTTATGTCACAGCCTTATTTGGCAGTCTGAAACTTGGCATTAAGTATATAGTTTCCATTAATGAGACCACAGTTTGCCCATCTCTTAGTTATTGCATTTCCCTTTGCTAATCTGTTTATAGCAGTATCAACTTTTTACTTTGCTGAGTGCTTCCACTTATTGTAATTACTGAGCAAGTGCCTTGCCTACAAACCAGGCTGGTAACAAGCAGACAGGGCCAGATGAAATGGCAGAGTTACACCTTCACTCAGTGATGGGAGTGAAGCCAGTGTATTTCCATGGAGTGATGCACTGTAGGGCCACGTTCCTGCCACAGTGCAGCTGTAGAGCTGGTTCCTGTGCAGAGCAAGAGCTTTGCTGGCTGCAGAGGTCTCCTGCAGTCCTTAGGCCTGTGTGTAGTGGGAGCACTGGTCTCTCAGCTCCTCAGGAAAGGGATGTTCTCCTTTGCAGAGCCTCAGGGCTCCAGTGGGACACTGCCCTGGGGACAAGGTCTGGATCTGGATGTTGGTGAAACATTGCTTTTAACTGACATTAAGAATCACCTGAATGTTTGCTGAACTAGAACAGTAATGAGGTTTGCCCTGGAATATAATTAACACATTAATCTGCTTTTCTGTTGGTGTTATGACCAGGGAGGTAGCACTCCTGCAGTAGCTGATCCTGTTCTGGATTAAAGGGATAAGGGGTAGTTTGTATATCAAAACATTTGGCATTTGTTAACTCCCAATTATTTTGTGTTCCAAGGCATAGTTTGTATCCCTGTGAGCTCCTGCAGATTAGAAGGGCAGCCTGAGCTAGAGCCTTGCCATGAAAAAAATCAGCTGTCTTGCAAACAGCAGGCACTTCATAAGCAGCATTCTTCTTAGTAAATATTACTGCAGCAATCTCACTTGTTTTTCCTCACACTAATCTTTATAAACCAGTTCTGAACATGGATGGAGAAATGCACCCCTCAACTGATCAAACTGGGTCATAATGTGGATTCTTCTCCTTGAATCCAGTCATCTTTGTAGGTATTTGTATTTAAGTTTTTGGGCTTTAATGTGTACATCAAGAACGTTCTGCTGGGGCAAATTCCTGCCCTCCCATGACATGAGCATCAGAAGAAGATGAAGTTCCTCTGAGGAGAAGCAAATCCAGATATCCAGCCAGGCTGATGCATTTCCATAGTCCTGCTGGAAAGTACATCTGCTCTACAAGGGGACTGTTCAGTCACCCCTTATCTGCAAACAGTACAAGCTGAAAAAATAATTCCTCCTACAGCACAATGTGGGCTTGTTCCACAGCTCATTTCTGGTGAAAACAATTGGTGAAAAAGGGAGGGCCCCTTCTGTGAATTTGGTGCAGAGCTTCAGCAGCAGTGATCTGGCTGAACTGCAGCACTTCTAGATGCAGTGTGAATTTACTACATTAGTATTTAGTGCTCCACTCATTCTTCTTTTATTTCTAAAGTAAAATTTTTAAGAAACACAGGATATTGGAGGTTGCTTGCATAGGTTGCATTTTGCTGTCTCTGTTCTCCACAGATATATGAACCATCAGGTCTATGGTCCATATGTAGACACAGACAGTATGTCTGGAACTGAAAAAAGGACCTAGATACCTAGCTTTCAAAAGTGGCAGATCTGGAGCCACAACTCATGGATTCTAGCCCTAGCTTCAGAGGGCACACATGTATACACAGCTAGAATATCAGAGATTTGGCAAGAAGAGATAAATACTTGGGGCCATTTGTACAACAGGAATTACAGTAAATTCAGAAAGATGTGTTGCAAGGTATGAGAGATCTGATCTGCAGAAATGCTCTCAGAGGAGATAAATACTTGGGGCCATTTGTACAATAGGAATTACAGTAAATTCATAAAGATGTGTTGCAAGGTATGAGATATCTGATCTGCAGAAATGCTCTCAGAGAGATTTTTTTGCCCAAGTTTGTACCATGCTAACTCTTCTGCTGACCACTTGCCCAGTATAGAGTGAGCTAATCACTAACAGGCAGACCAGCAGCCAAACTCCTCCCCATGCTACCACATCCCACCCCAGAGATCCAAAGTGCCAGACAAGCAGAGGAGGAACAAGTCCCTGCACTCACCCACCACAGTGGAGATGAAGAAGGGAGAATGAGCCAAGCTGTGGGTGATGGCAGCAGCCAGGCCATGAGCCCAGTTCTAGAGCAGGGACTCAGAGACAGCTTCGTGTTCTGGCCCTGTTGTCCTGGGAGCTCCACTTGCTGTGAAGAATCAGGGAGCCCTTCCAGCAGCCAGAACCCTCACACAGCACATGGGCTGTGTAACCAGCCCCCCTGCAAGCAGGGTCAGCTCTTATAGAGGTGGCTTCTTGCCCCACCTCCAGGTTAATGGGAAAGGTGGGGGCACCTGGTGGGGATCTCCTCATCAGTTCCCACCCAAGGCTGGCCAGGCCCTGGGTGAAAACCAGTCCGTGGGGTCTTTCTTGCCTGGCTGTGGACATCATCCATCTGCCAACCCTCATTCAGGGCTGGGGGTTTACACTAACACAGGGGTGCTCCAAACCTTATCTGGAATAGTAATGAGCTGCTCTGCACTAGCTGTAAATATCAGTAATACCTAACTCCTCAAAGAAATGAGCTGTCCAGGTCTAAAGCTCACCACTGAATGTAAGAGTTGATTAAATTAATCACAGGAAAAGAGTCACAACATTTGCACACGCAGGAGACTTGCCGTGTCCTTAACCAAGCTCATCACAGATGATTATCCTTTTTGCCTTCTGATGATATTTTTGCAGTCATCCATCAGTATCTGGGGCACTCCCAAATGTGGCTGTCCTCCAGCCTTCCACTAACTGTTGTATTTTATGATTTATGGCTCGACAGCTACCTCGAGTGACAAATAGCCTGCAGGTCTTAGCATGAGTGCTCTGGTAGCAGCTCCACACAGCAGAGCCCAGAGCCTGAAGCCAACTCACTACTGTGGTTTCTCTTCAGCTCTTGACAAGTGACAGAGTAGTAAAATTACTGCATGTCCCTTAATAGCTCAAGGGGGGGCTTCTGTGTCTCTTTCAAGCCAGCAGTGGCAAAAATCTGTTTTATTACTATGGGAACCAGAGTGGTTGGATCTGGCCATGCACAGTGCAGCCACAAGACTGAGCTCTGGGAGCTGGGCTTGTTCAGGAGCCTCCCCCAGCACCTAACTCTGTACAGGCTGATGTCTGCAACCCTGCGACCTGGGTTTCATTGCCAGGACTGTGCTAGAGCTGGAACAGAGAAGGAGTTAGGAAGAAGGTGTAATGAAATTAGGAGTAGTCCAGTTAGAGGCAGCAATTGCTCTGTCAGAGTGTGGCTGAAATCTTCGTGAGGTTTCACAGGAAAGCCAGTGACATCTTCTGTTCTCCCCTGAAGGATGGCAAAGCTCTGTTGGTTGCACAGGCTGGCATGAAGCTTTTCTGGCAAGAGGCACTCGGGGTCCTTCAGGCTTCCAGTCTGAGCTGTCACCCTTGCTTTAGAGCTCTCCCTCCTGGTGCCCACTCATTGCTGGTGCTGTCTTTCGAGGAGGACTGGCCTGTCAGGGTGTGTCTGTGTCTGCAGGTGGACGAAGACGTCGCTCTCCGGTACCAGAAGGTCATGGCTGAGTGGAAGGCCTGCGAGGTCGTTGTGAAGCAGCGGGAGAAGGAATCTCACTCTGCCACGCTGGCCAAGTTTTCCTCGGGCAGCAGCATCGACAGCCACGTCCAGAGGCTGATCCACAGGGACTCCACCATCAGCAACGATGTAGGTGCCCCTGCCCACGCCCCCCGGGGCGGTGGGAGGCTTGGTGCCTGCAGGGGTCCCGCGTGGGCCTGGCTTAGCACAGCTCCATCAGTCTGGAGCTACGTGAATCCTGGATGGAACCTGAAGCTGCAGTGCTGCCCCAAGGGAGCCAAGAGCAGGGCTGTATTTTGGGTAGTCTGTAGCTGTTCTTAAGCAGGACTTGCCCAAGGGGCTTTAAGGTTCACCTGCTGTGGAAGAAGGAAGCTATTCCTTCTCTGAGCAGAGGAATAGCTTTCCCCAACTGTCTGCATGCAGGGAAGCTCTACTGCTCAGTGACCGTGTTACTGAATCATTTCTCTCTAGTGGCTGGAGGTTTGTTACACTAATGTTTCATGCTTCTCTCTTCTCCCTGTTTTATCTGAATCTTCTCTCCCCTGCCCACCTCCAGGTCTTTATATCTGTTGATGAAGCAGACCCTGTGGAGCAGGGCCCCAGGGGCCAGGACGACCCCCCTCTCACCCTGCTGGCCGCCGACACGCCGGGCGGGGCGGCTGCAGAGCAGCAGTCTGTGGAGTTCGACTCCCCCGACTCTGGGCTGCCCTCCTCAAGGAACTACTCCGTGGCCTCAGGCGTCCTGTCCAGCATCGATGACGGGCAGAGTGTCTCCTTTGAGGATGGGGCTGAAGAAGAAGCTGGCCCTGACGTGGAGAGGACGGATGCGGACGCCCCGCGCGTGCCGAAAGCCAAGCCCGCGGTGCTGCAGGCCCAGGAGCCCCCGGCAGCAGAGCAGCTCTGTCCCCAGGCAGATGATTTAATGGACGTTGCTTCTGTCTGTGCTGCCTCCTACACGGTAGGTCACAGCATTTGTGTCATCATCCCTCTGCACTGCGTTGCTTTTCTAGCAAAGACTTGTACTTTTTTAGACAGGATTTAATGAGAGACAGTCCCGAAGCAGAACTGCAGGCGGTGGGATGATAACTGAGGATTACTGACTCTCTTCATCTGGACTTTGAGCTAGATGGGTGATAAGCCAGCAAAAAAAAGATGGTGTTTTTTTTTTTTTTGAGTGGGAGGGCAAGGAAAAGGATGTGGTACAGTTCTAGCAGCTAAAAATTTCCAGAGGCTGAGGGGAGGTGTGGGGGTGTGCACAAGACACCACTTGTAAGATTTTAATGTCATTTAATTCAAGCTAAAACCCACATTTAACCAAATGGAACAGCAACCTAAATCTAGATTTGAGACTCCACCATCTCTGCTGGTGTTGCTGTCAACAGATCAGTAGTCAAGTTCTTGCCTTTCTACTGAAGTTGTTCAACTGCAGATAACTCTTTGGAAACAGGACAGGCTTGGAACATTTACCAGTGAAAGTGTATGTGTCTTGCCTGGGATTTTTAACAGTAATCAAGTATATAGGTGCTCTCATGTGCCCAGAGTATGACTGTACTATTTTCTGGTTGGTTGATTCTCAGAGCAAATCTGCACAGAGTCCTGGCAATATTCTAAACTCAGCACATCTAGCTAAAACCTTTCTCTTCTAGATCGAGCTATTGGACACTGTTGCCTTAAATTTGCACAGAATTGATAAAGATGTGCAGAGGTGTGATCGGAACTACTGGTACTTCACTGCTGATAACCTGGAGAAGCTCCGCAATGTCATGTGCAGGTAGTGCAGCTTGCCAACTGAACTGCTCTTCATCCACCTCTCATAATCCAGAAACCATGATAATATGAAAATAACAGTCTGTATAAAAATTCTCACTAATGAACTTAAAACTTGGAAGCAGGAGGAACAGATCAGATGGTAGGCTGGAGACCACGGGTATGATTGGTGTCCAGGTTTGGAAGGTAGGCTTGAGAGACTCCACCTCAAGAGACAGACCCTGGCAGTCACTTAGAACTATTCTCTAAATGTACTGTTAGCTTTGGCTTCCTGCTTAGGAGATAATCTGTAAGTGTTCTAATGTTTCATAGGGATGACAATAACTGTGAGGTGCCCAGATACTGTGCTGGGGGACTGCACAGGCAGGAAGGCTGCATCTTAAACCCATGTCAGACAGGCTGCTGGAATCAGCAGAAACCTGGCTGTCACTTTTTGCAGTGCCAGTTGCCATGAAGGTTGTTCAGCTGAACACTTAGAGCAGAAAGTGTTGTAGACTTTAATGAACTCAAGAAAAGGTACCAAGATTCCAGCAACAGGAAAAAAGCCAACAAAAGCCAAAAAAAACCCCAGGTACCTTTTACAAATCAGGTTTTTTCCCTGTAAGAACTGTTCTGCTTTTGTTAGGGGTTTTTTGACAAACTGTTGATAAATGAGCCATGCATGGTCTTCTCTAGCCAAGAAGAAAACAAGAGAGGGCTGTGAAGTACTCTGAAATAAGCAAACAATTGATCACATTATTTTACCCTTTCACAACACATGAGGAGCCTACAGCAAGAGTCACCTAAGAGGAGATACTCCTGCCTCAGATGCTGCTCTCTCCTCATTGCGGGTTGTTTATAAAGCCTTTAGGAATTTTCCTGAAAGAAAAACAGCATAAAAACTTGTCATTTTTTACCAGTGGGTTGGAAGATTTGAGTAGTTGTAGTTCTCTGGACTTTTAGCTTTGTTTTACAGCACTCTAGAACAAGATACTTAAAAGCTTCCAAAAGGAGTTGACCTTAGGGGCAAGACAAATCTCAGAGGCCACGATGCAGCAAGAGAATTTCTAATCCTATTTCTTTTGTGTTTTCTTCTTTCTGCAGTTATGTTTGGGAGCACCTAGAAGTTGGGTATGTTCAAGGCATGTGTGACCTCCTGGCTCCTTTGATGGTTATACTTGACAATGGTAGGAAGGGTTTAATTTTGGAACGTGTTGGTATCTCTAGGGAGGTCTGTCTTTAGAAATGCTCTTTCAGAAGAAGCTGTGTGCATTAGCCAGGCCCAGCTCACCAGGAAAACCAAACCTGCAGCTCTTGATCTGTATTTTCTCTACATGTGGCTCTTTTGAAAGGGCTACCATTAGTATCTCCCCATTAGTTCACTCCCTGACTTCCAGATTAAATTTTACTACATTTTCAAAGCAGCTGGGTTCTGGCAGAAGCTGAAAACTCAACTGCAAGTGCAAGCTGGATTCTTTTGAAATTTGAAAATGTAAAAATGGTCCAGAGTCAGGTACTGTCTTGTGTATCATCTAAATAGTGGAGGTGGGTTTAGGGAGCGGCAAAGGGGGAAACCTGCTTTTCCCTTGCTCTGCAGATCATTATTTTGCTTCAGGGAAGTGGCACACTTAGCAACACTGAGAGTTCTGAATTGTGTCTGCAGATCAACTGGCTTACAGCTGCTTCAGCCACCTGATGAAGAGGATGAGCCAGAACTTCCCCAATGGAGGTGCTATGGACACACACTTTGCCAACATGCGATCCCTAATCCAAGTGAGTTCATTTAAATCTTATTTGAAGGAAGATGAGGTTGTGGCAGAGGCTCATAACTAGCTTGATGCCACAGTGAAGGGCAGGGACTCCAATGACTGGGGTTCCTATCATCTGGTTCTTCAGAGCTGAGGAGGATAAGAATTGTTTTATGCAGCCCCAAACTGATTTCCTGCTTCTCAGGGGACAGCATTTGCTGTCACGATGAAGTGTGTGGATTAGAGTAGGTTGATTTGTCTTAACCTGATAAAGAAAACAATCCCCCCAAACGTCTGCCTCCACCACACCATCTACACAGTGTAATGACTCCCATCTATGGCTCAGCACCAACTGAAGTCAATGAGAAATAGCAGCAAGATCCAGTGTCAGCTGCTTTTTGGGAAACACTGATACTTGTGGCACAGATTTGATTTCTTACAGGTTCAAACAGCCCATAGCTATCACTGTATTTACATTGGGCCCTTCCTGAACAGGGCTTTTCTGGACAGGTTTAAGGCCACTCCAGAAAGCACCAGGCACCTGAGCAAGATGAGCATAAAGAAAGCTGAAAACTCTCAGGATAAGTAATTATTCGGTTTGATAGGTGGCATATTAAAAAGGAATGCAAGCAGAGGTCAGTGAAGCTGGGAGCTGGGCAGGACAGCAGATCCAGGCAGCTGCAGGGTCCTGTGGAGCAGCAGGAGTGTGGGAGGAGCCACAGCTTATCCAGCAGCCTGTAGGTGACATCTGTGAGGAAGGGCTGTTGATGTCATGAGACATTTAAGACATCTACCAGACATTTGGGCAGGAGCTGTTCAGTTCCAGAGTGCTTAGATGGTGCAGTGTGGGACTGTGCCTCTGCTCAGCAGAACTACAAACTCGTGATGGAAAAGTCTCTCTCCCTTCTTCTCTCCAGGTAAATGGAGTTCAGTCTTTGCACCCCATCTCCTGTCGTGCAATCTGAGAATAGAGTTGGGTGGGAAGATGAAAATTTGCCACTTGTTGAAAATTGGTAGGATCTCTGACTTGCTGCTTGGACCTTTAAATTCACAGTGAAGACTCATGTTGTCCTCTCGTGCCTGCAGAGCAGTAACTCCTCACCTCCTCAGTCTGTGCCAGGGCACCCACATCACAGGCCTGCTGGAAACACAAAGTGAAGGGATCTCTGTGTGCTGAGCAGCTGCTCAGTAACCACAGGACTGGGGCATAAAGAGCAGCAGGGAAACCTCAGCCAGGCTCCAACACCTTTGATCCTGGCCACTTTCAGACAAGATGCTGACAGCTGGTGGTTTTCTTTCTAGATTCTAGACTCAGAGCTTTTTGAACTGATGCACCAGAATGGAGATTACACTCACTTTTACTTCTGCTACCGCTGGTTCCTGCTCGACTTTAAAAGAGGTAATAGTGTTCTGTGCCTGCAGTTTATTGTTATGCAAAACTGTGAGCAGCTCTGTGTTTTGGGCTAGATGTCTGGGTGGTGAGGAGCAGCTGGGCTCACAGGAGAGTTTGTAGCTAGGAAAGCTAGTGAGGTAATGCTGGAGTGAAGTCAAAGCTTAGAAAGGAGTGTTGTAATTTCCTGATGGTTGGAGCCAAGTTTCTTCTCAGTGCCTCTTTGCTCAGAAAGGTGATCCCAAGTTGATCACACTCCTTTGTAAGCTTTGATGCCTCCTTTCTAATCCATTGTGTAAAAAGGAGCAGCTCAGCAATAGCTCAGGAGCTGTTGTACTCTGCTCAGTGAGGTACTTTATGTATTGTGGGAGCACCCCAGGATCTGGGGATCCCTTCACGAGCACACCCACCCACACCAACAAAAGAGCTGCTTATCATCAAGAGACCCATCTTACTATCAGGCAAGCCAGGAGGCCCTTTGAGTTACAGACTGATCTGCAAGAATCAAAAGAAGACATCCCTCTCAGACACCTGAAAGCACAAAGGTGACAGAGGGAGATGATACACATCCAGCAGCTCTATTATGAGCAAGTCTCTGGCAGTGAGGGGGGAGGAACTGTAACCCCTGGAGCTGCTCCTTCAGAGAAGTGCCTGCCCCCAGAGCCCAGCCCCTGGCCCTCACTGGCACTGGCAGGGCAGGAGATGAGCCCGTCTGACTGTAGAGTCCGTTGTTGCCAGCTAAAACCAGCAGAGCTTTAGCACTGGTAGATCCTCTGCAGAGCCAAGAAGGGGTCCTGGGTGCACATGCAGATCTGCAGCCTGTCATGAAGCCCTGCTCAGGGCAGCTGGTCCTGCCTGGGGGCACCGCGTGGTTCCTGCAGCTGGGGCACCTCCACACCTATGTTCTTCCTGAACGGCCCTTTAACCCCAGTCCTGTTGCTGTCCCTGTGCAAGTGAGTGACAGGAGCTGCCTGGAGGAGAGGGGGAGAGGGAAAGGAGGAGTCACCAAGTGCTATTCCTGTCAGCATAAGGCCTGTAAGACATTAGTTAGAGAGGGGGCAATGGTCAGTTTGAATAATCAGATGCTCTTGTAATGTTTATTCCCATTCAGAATTGTTGTACGAGGATGTATTTACAGTGTGGGAAGTTATTTGGGCAGCAAAGCACATCTCTTCAGAACATTTTGTCCTTTTCATTGCCTTAGCACTTGTGGAAGTTTATCGAGAAATTATCCGCGATAACAACATGGACTTCACTGATATCATCAAATTTTTTAATGGTAAGAGACTTTTTTTTAAGCGAGCCATTTTGATAAAAAGCAAGTGATGAGGGTTTGCTCCTTCTCCCTTACTCAGAAGAGCTGTCTGCAGTTGTGCAGTGTTCTTGCTGTCTGATTTTCACACGCTTCCTGAAGATCCGACCTGGCGTGCACACACAGCAGCGTCCAGAGCGGTGGGGACCACAGAGCTGGCAGCTTTGCCAGTGCCAGTGGCAATTTTTACCACAAAACAAGCTCCACAGTTCCTGTTAAAACGATTTGTTACGGTGGCTCTTTGCCCTTGGTTTAATGGGAGGTACTGAAACGCTGCTTAATTTTTTTGCAAAAGTCTCTTGCAGGTTTTTAGATTGCCAGAGCCATTTCCCTTTACAGGGCTTGACCCTGCTGAGGCTGAAACATAGAAGCAACTGTTGATGGGAAGCATCCCAAACGGCTGCCCTGGCTCCTTGCTCACCATTGTGGGCCACAGATCCTTGCCAGCATCTCCTGCCAGAGCTGGCAAAGCGAGCTGGGTCTCCTCCTGGCTGCAGAATCCCAGTTAGTCCTAAACAAGTGCTCCCTGTTAGGTTATGTTAGGAAGTTTGGAAACAATTTTGTGTAATCACAGTAATTTACTCAATTATCAATGCTGGGCCTTTCAGCCATCTGTTGCAGAAACCCCAGATTTGGTTTTGGTTTTCCCTCAGCCACTGGTATTCCAAAGCCACACATTAATGCTGCCCTGAAAAAAAAACACAACACCAAGTACAAAAACAACAACAAACATCCTCCAAAAACCCAAAGAAGACTCCTCAGTTCTTGCCTCTGTCGAAAGAAGTGTTTATTGTGGAACAGAGGATTTGGGTTTGGCAAGAGCTGCTTTCTGTGCTGAGTTCCAGCTGCAGAGCTGGGCCGGCCGTGGAGCTCCGTGGGCACACTGCTC
>NW_008581227.1:39203-39414 GCF_000691845.1 Merops nubicus | reverse complement strand
ATTATATAATGTATATAATTGTTATATCATTTATTTTTATAATATCTAATCTAATATGCATCAAAAAGTTGCAAAGTACAAATTGCCATCCAAGTATTAACATTAATTATCTTTTAAAGCAGCAGTTTTAGAATCTGTGTCAGTGGACCGGACAATCCCTGAGAGCACCTCGGCAGCGGATAACGCAGAGCCTTCCCCCGGCAGATCCCCC